>NC_136009.1:11029458-11329458 GCF_048128805.1 Centroberyx gerrardi
ATGCAGCAAGCAGCCAAGCATAATCCTTCTGCCTCCGCTGACACGAAACAGTGCCTATTATTCTAACTACATGCTGGACTGTATGACAGCACACTTAAATAAAGAAAAAAACCCCAGAATATATTGTGTTGTGGGAATTTGAGTGCATGCTATCCTCACCTGTAAGACAGGGCTAATTTGTCCCTGAATGTTGTGCTTCAGAGTAACTCTGGCCTCCTTGGACCCATGTGTCGCCCAGCCCCCAACATCCCCCACCACACGGACCCTCCAGTTTGTGCAGCGCACATCTATTGACACACTCCGCAGGGGACCTGCAGGCGGACCACAGTACAGTTGGTATTGATTATAGCAATAATACCTGAGAGGGTCTCATATCCATAATCACAGTAAAGAATGTCCTAAAGGGTCCTTTGTTTTTTGTCTGTTTTTTATTGTCTGTTTTATTTTGATATATAATTCAGTCTTGTATGTAGGTATTGTATGTATGTACTGTTTTTTCTGCTACTTCTCGTGTGCTTTTTGTGTTCTCTGTTTTTTGTATGGATCCCAGGAAGAGCAGCTGCTGCTTTAGCACCAGTTAGTGGGGATTAAAATAAGCAATAAAATATAAGGGTATTATGGGTATGTGAAGTAGGTGCCATGCCTAATTTATATGTACTGTATTTTTATGTTCTGCGGCTTTCACACTTGAACAAACACAGCCTTAAGCCCAAGAACTTTGGCCCAGGAACTCTAGCCTGGAACTTAAGCACTGGGCTAAACTTGTTGAAGTGTTTCCACTGAGCAACCTGGTCCCTGCGTAACCATGACAACTAACTTACACAACTGCTAGTCATCAAACATGGCAGACAACGCTGCTGTCAAATGTACCGTATAATCGTTAACATTAGTTTTAATTACTTTGTGGGAAGTTTTAAAAAAGAAGAAGGTTGCAGGATGAGGCTAACATCATTCACATAAAAAAACAAAGTGTCATTGCTGGGTAGTGATTTAAACGCCTACTGAAGGCAAAAAAAAAAAAGAAGAATTAAAAAAAAAAACTGCCTTGCCTGCGTAAGCAAAGGCATTTTTTTCCCCTTCAACATTAGTCCTTTACTACCGTGTGTGTCAAACTTGGAAAGCGCGTGATAGCAATTGGGGTATTTTCTAGACAGCTAAATAAGACCAATGTTGGTTTTAATATACGGTACCAGGCTAAAAAGTAGTTTCCAACCTGTAACAGTCTTATTTTTCTATGTGTAGCAAGATGTATTTTTTTTTTTTGGGGGGGGGGGGGGGGGTTCTAAGATAGCAGCTGAAAGTAATGCAGATTTAAGAAGTAAAGTAATGCAGATTTAAGAAGTAACATACCTACACAGGTAGATGCTCATTAATGTAGGTAGGGCTGCACTCAGTTACAGACGTTACTAAGCAACACCCCCTATTTGAAAAAATATAGAATGTGATGATGTATAAGAATCAGGGCTAACAGCTTTGGCCCTGAGGATTTGGAAGGCCCAAGAAGTGGGGCTTGAGTTCCCGGACTAGCCCTGTTTTGGCCTAGGCCAACCCAGTGGAAAGGGGTCAGGAACTCTGGAACTAAGTTCAAGCACCAGGTTTGGCCCTCAGTGGAAAGGGGGCTAATGAGAACCTGCCAGGCCCATAAGCTTGTTGAATATAATCCATCTAATACAGACACTACTGTGATGGTGTCACTGTCTTGTCCTCTTTTATTTGGTTCTACGTATACTGGGAAACAACTGTAGAAATATTTAGGAATAGTGAGCTTCAGGAGACAATATTAAAGTAATTGACAGAGTAGTCAGACTGCACAAAAAATGTATAACCAAGTGTCTAAGCAATGTGACCTTTGAACTGAGCAGTGAGGGCGGTGTCCAGACTGTGTCGTGTCCCTGTTTGAGAGGAGGCAGGTGGACTGTAGGAGAGCAGCATGGCCAGACGTCCATCAGCTACACTGACATTCAAGCCGGAGTCAAGCAGCTTGTGTTTGTCCACAGTGAGCTGAGCCTTGGACTGAAGCTGAGAGAAGCCGCCCTGGATGGAGCACAGGCCCTGGGACAGGAAAGGTGAGAGTCATTTTGAGAGTCTCGTTTTTTGTTACAACCCTAATTCACAAAGTTGAGTATGCTTTTCACAGGGAGAAACGAGGACATGTTTAAAGGGTCTATGTGTAATTTCTGGTCCAATGCTGGCCTCTATCGTTCAGCAACAAGCCGTCCATTAAAATTCGAGCTGTTTGGAGGATTATATACATGCCAAATTTACCAGAACACCCTACAGATTAGTAATGAAGTCTTAAATTACATTTCCCGATGTGTTTGTGTGTGTTTTTGCTGATAAGCAAGGCAAAAACAAATTGACAGATTTTTGAATGGACCTTGGCATGGCAGGAGGGTCTTCAAACAACAAAAACATTAACTGCCGCCAGCTCCTGTGTTTTTGAATGCAGAAATCTCTGCAGTGCGTGCGCCATGGCTGTTCACTTTGTTTCACTCACTACCATTCGGGAACCTCTGCTGATATTTACTAGGCATTATACTTCAATAAAGCAGGAACATTGCACATTTAACCTTTAAGCCACACTATATAACAAACAGAAAAGAGAAGCCATGCCCATGAGTCAGAGGGAAATATGGATGATCTCATCAGATCAGGCAATCAATATATCAATAAAACAAAGGAGACGAACAAGAGATAATGAACATTTAATTTTTTTAGGGGTTGTTGCATGCTGTTATATTACATTACCTCTGTAATGAGTGGCAGTCCTCTGTTCTGTAGCCATGACCAGCTGTGCCACATGGTTCCTCTTAACTCCGTGGTCATGGGGAAGCAATTCATTTTGAGCCTCAAGCCCGAGTGATGAACTCCAAATTGGGATTGCAAGCTCAAAGTCTTCCCCTCACCAGAACCGAGTTCTATCTGCGCACATAGTCACAGTGAAATTTAGCATCTGGCATAAACAGAGATTTTCAAAAACACATGAGTGCATGTTAGTACCTGGCAAAATTTGCATCCTCTTTACACCAAATTGTTGGGAGGCTATTGCTAGAAAACATTTGCTTTTCAAATCTGCAATTAGTTTTCTTTCTGAAAAGGTATGGAAAACTTCATGTGATGTAATTTGAAAAATGAAACAATGTATTACAAATTTTAAAAAAAAGTAAACTGTAAAACTTAAAGTATGGTGCAGGCAGACAGCAGGGGACCACAGAAGATATTAGAGCACAAGGGTTATTATAGTGGAAGAGTGGCCCCACTGTCCATTCACAAAGTCTATATTCCTCTTCACATTCTTTTCAAAATCTACCTGTATATATCTGAAAGCATTTTATAGATGAGATGAGGCATTTTGTGATGTCACTATCTATATATCAGGACAAAATTATTGTAGTCTCAAACTGTTTATGCCTTTGACTTCCAACCATGGTCAAATGGAGTCTGCAGTGCAGCACAGCACATATAGGCAGACACCATGGACTGATCGATCCTTGATGGTTAATTGGTTAAATCCAGGGTGCGAATTGCCGGGGGGGATGGGGGGAATGGGGGGGATGGGGGGGATTTCCCTCCCTCTGCTTTTGATATCCCCCACTCTGGTCATTCATTTTTATCGCCGGTGGGGATACGTTTTATCCCTGCTTCTGGTCAGACTGAATTAAATAAATGCATTTCCTATTCCCGACAGTTAGATTGCGCAATGAAATGCAATCACAGGTGGGGACACGCTTTCCCCCACTCTCTGGCATGTTTTATTCTGTCAGTAAATTAAATACATGTATTTCTCCAATATGACCGTACATGGCGCAAACAACTTCCAAAAAAACCCGCATGGATTATAGAAGGTGCGTTCTTTCCAGCTCATACATTTGCAGAGCTGTGGATAAAAGAAGGGCGACCAAGTGTAAAAAGAAAAGGAGGTCCGTCATCAACATTAATTGTTTTGCTAAAAGAACGGTATGTGATAAATCTTTCTTCCTTACGTCAGCATCGCTGCTGTCCACAAACATGTGCTGGCATCACCTGCGGGCCAGACGCATAAAACTGTAGATTCATGCCAAAGCAGCCACTGTATTACTCACAGCCATTACGCACCGGCACCGCTGTATATTTTGAGCCATAATGGCCCGATTGATCACACCAGTAGGTCTGATTTATTATCTGATGTGCGTTATTCCTATTCCCACATTACTGTACGATATGGTGACAATATGTAAACCTATTTACTCCACTAGAATAGAAATCAGGCTTGTAGAAAAGGGATGTTAACGCACGCATGTATTACATTTAAGGCTCAAAATAAAATGTCGCACAAATTCCCTCTTTTATATTATCCTTCTCTTTGCCACATAGCTATACTCACTGGGAGCTGACACAAGCATGCATGAGTGTATGCATGCTTGCGTGGAGGTATGCAAGCATGCATACACGGCATTCTCCTACTCAGAATCTCTCTCTCTCTCTCTCTGTGGCTCATATATGACATACGTATATGGTCATATATGATATATATGGACATATATGGATAGAATTTGTTGGGGAACAATAATATGTGTATGATAGGGGTTTGCACTTGTATTTTTCATTTTCACACCTCCTTGTGTAAAATATCACCCGGCAAAAATACATTCCAAAAATATCCCCCCCTCTGTTTTTTTTACAAATCGCACCCTGCTTAAATCCATTTATGAGTTTCTAACCTTGATGCTGTTGTTTCCAGGGACTCCCAATTTCTTCAGACAGTTCACTGTGTGCCTAAAAAGACTCTTGACTGTCACTGACTCAGACGTCTTTGCCACTGTCATCTCTTGCGTTAACTGTAAAACATTCAGAATATCACATCAATTGTAGCCTTCACAGTGAAGTCGTGAACAAAAACTGCACATTTTGAGGACCCTCCACTGTGATCTGGCTTCAAACAGGGCCAGCCAGGGTTGGTCCTTATTCATTCTGCTGAGTTAACCCAAAATAAATTTCTTATGTTTCTCTCTGCATCTTGCTGCCAGCAGAGACGATTTGTCAGCTGGGCAGTGGCTATAGATTAATAAATAGTGTTATGCTTTTGATGTCATGCTCTAAAGATAGTATATTGGCCCTGGACCTGACAAACCCTAAACTGGCCACATGGATTACTGGCTAGTGTGGTTTTCAAGAGCATGTGCTGTTATTGCCACCTACCTGTTGATTGCCTGTACTGCAGCGCGATAGGAAATAGTACGAGCCATTGCCATGGTTCCCGGTGTTCATTGTCAAAGCAGCATCGGTAGGGAGACCCACCTTCTTCAACAGGGGCACAGAGTGGTTGAGATGGATTGATGCTTCATTTTTATCCTGAAAAACAACACAGAATCATGCTACATGGGATCACACCACATGGTCTCTAAACAGCAAAATGTACGCTGTGTATCATTTTATGATTGAGAGGTAGATTTTGCACATGAAGGGCAAACAATCTAAATTTCAAAATGCTACATATGTAAAACCACTGGTGTTTCAGTGTATTTCCACACCTTCATTTTCTTCAGGGCCATTAAAGCCTGTAGTTCTCTGTTGTCTATTGCCATGGAGACCTGAGATTCAAGAAGAGTCTGGGAGACAACCAAGGACCCAGAGGCCTGCATCCTGTTCGGACTCCCCCACTCCTACAAGCACAAATAGGATTTGATATTATGGATGGACTTGATAGGCAGCAAGTAGACTGACAGATCAATTATTTAACTGTAAGCCAAACCCCTCCACATTGTAGTGTGGATAACAGTGAAAGAAAGCATTATCTGTGACATCTGCACTCTACCTGCAGCACTGTGCAGTTGTTGTAATACACCAGCGACCCCTGCAGGTCTGGCCGTGATATGACAGCCCCCCTGGCTCTGACAGCGCACTCCTCCATCTGTATCAGGGCTTCAGTGTCATATCCCTCTGCTCCAGCCCTGCCGGTTACTAGCAGCCTGCCGTGTTCTGGTAAACTTCTGAGAGCAGGGAGGTTGTGACTGAGTTCGCTCTCCAGCCTCAGCTCAGGTCTGGCCCTTGCATTCAGCCATAGGGAACCCCTATTGCCCTCCACACCAGTGTCCACCTTGGCTGTCCAGACGCCCTGGCTGTCCTGCCACACTGAGCCATTCAAATGGGCCTGAGGGGAGACCAAGACCAGTGGCTTTACTATTAACATAAAAACTTAAACAAGTAAACATGTTGTTTAAAATTGTAACCTCATTAGGCAATCAGTGTAATTTGTAAGAATAACTGGATGTGTGCTGCCAGTTTTGTCAGTGAGTCAGACTTACAGAGTAGGTGTTAGGGCCTTAGAAAGTTTGAAATTCTGAGCTTTAATTATAGCGCCCTCATCAGGCCAATTAGTGTATTCTTGTAAATTCCAAAACACAGTGACAAAATATGTAATTTCTCCAAGTTTCGTCAAAATCGGACCAGTGGCGTCTGAGGTATTATATTTGATTTAAAAAATCATTCCTCCAATTTTCAGTAAAATCAGACCAGTGGTGTCTCAGCTGCCACCTGAGATATCACATTTGATGGACAGACGGACAGACACAGCCTGGTCCATAGTGCAACTATCTAATACATCACAGCTTTTGTAATTGGCATACACAAAGCCCTACCTGTAAGAATGGGCACTCAGACTCCACAGCCCAGAGCCACTGCGTCCTTCCTGCAGCCTCCATGATTCCTTCAGCTCTGATGTGACACGCCCCAGCTTTAATCAGCAGAGCCCCAGCTTGGCCTGGGCCGCCGGGGGCAGAGGCCTCTATGGTGGTCGTTTGGGGCAGGCCTCGGCTCCTCAGCCCGGGGAAGGAGTGAGTGAGGGTCCCAGATAGGCGCGGGGGCCTGCAGGACTGGCCCAGCTCCAGTGTGAGGTCCTGGTTGTCTGCCCTCAGCGTGGAGGACAAGGTCAGCTGGCAGGGGAATACTGCCAGGAGGCCCTGAAGAACCAGAGAGACTGGGAGGATCGTTCCCTAGGGAACAAAGACACACAAACACAGGTGGAGAATGTTCATTCGTGTTGAGGTAATCAGATTACTTTTTTGTGGTAACTAGTAACTTAAATTTTTCAGTTCCTGTAATGCATTATTGGTTGCTTTTTAAAAAAAAAAAAAAAGAATGTTGTTATTTTTACTTTTTATTTCACAGTGTTTAGAAGTATAAAAAAATGAAAATCTTATGGCATCTTGTGCAGGCAACATGCTGTTTAAAATGCAAGCTAAGCCTGCTTGATATGAATGAGATTATCTTATTGTTTTAAAAACACAGCGATAGTCTTGCATTGCATTTCAAAACAATGAACGACAACACTCAGCAGAAGCCATATTGCTACGGTGCTACATGTTTTTGAAATAAGTATCGCCGAAGCACTCTAACAAGTTGCTCTTAATAAAGACTAACTTTGTAATGTAACTAGTTATTTTTTAAGGTTAGTAACAATGTGAAAGAACTAGCTGCGTTTTAGTAACATTCCCCAACACTGACGATCACACACAAATACACACACATGGATGACGGATGAAAACAATATGAATCATTCAAGGGGGGAATTCAAGTATATATCTCAAAATCACATTCGTTCTGAAATGGCTTAATAAAATATAGTTTTACAACCTAAAAACTTCTCCCTGTCCCCTCAACACAAATCCCCCTCCTCCTGACCGCCATTTGATTCTCCAGATGGCAAAATGGACTCCGTTTCAGCTGCATCCACAAACCCCTACCATTCACACAAAGTTCTCACAATTTCATCTACAGGAAGATCTTGCTGGTAGACCAAACACACTTTATCACCAAAGCCTGCTCTGAAGTGGAGAAGAAATACAGATATGTCATCTCTGGTGTCGTTCTGCTCTGTTGCCAGTGACAAATGAGCTCCAGCTTGACCTTATAGCGGGCAGGAATCCTATTTCAAAGGAAGCTTTGTTAATATGAATAAGGGTGCGTCACGTAGGAAAACTCAGGGCTCATAACTGAGACGTAAGGGGTGGAAATGACTGATGTTCACAATTAGAGATAACGCATATTTATAACATAAACAGTAAAGAGGAATTCAGGTTTTCACAGGCTAATCCTTTAAATCACACAAAATGATTGGTTTCCTTACCTGTAGAGCAGGACAGTAGTTGGTCACATTGACAGCATAAGAAGACTGGTTTCTCTCTGTCTCTGAAGCCTTGGTCTCCCCCAAATTAACCCTGAAATAGCAGTGTCCCAGCTCCAAGCCCACCTCCACACCAGGGAGGTTTGCAGTGGAGACACCCAGGACCAAAGCACCACGAGTGGGAAAGCCCAGGGCCTGTATCCCCTCTATGGAGTGCTGGATGGAGGCCCTGAGCCTAAGGTGGGGGTGGCAGGCTACAGACAGACTTAGGCTGCCCTTCTCTTCTCCCCCAGCCTGGAGATGTGTATCCAGATTTGTGGAGCACCCGGAGTGGTTGATGGAGACATTCACTGAGGACTGAGGAGGCAGGAGAGTCTGTGGAGGAAAGATAGAAAAAATCTCAAAGGACTAGGACCAAGACCATTCTTCAGCCCATCCAAACAGATCAGATACTAGTATTAACATAATGAGGTTGCGTTGCCATAAAGTCTTCCAGCTTTGAGACTCATGTGTGGCATTTTAACATTAGTGAAAAAATGCTTATACAGTATCATACAGTATCGGTGTCATCATTGCTGCACTGTAATGGAAAGAGTAAAGTCATCTCCAATGTGAAGATGTCTCTGTTCCTTTCCTTCTGCTGGGAAACATGTTTTCTGGGACTTTCTCTTGCCCCCATGTTTCCTGTCTAACCTTCAGTAAGACACATCGCTGACGGACAGAAACGCTCCAGCTGGTCCTCCTGTCCTCTCTTCCCCTCTGTTGATTCCCCAGGATGAGCACAGAGCACACATCACTCTCTACCTCCAACCGGGCTTGACTGGACCCGGACAACATGCTAACAGTGAGTCCCTCTGGTACACCAGCAGACATTAGCGTGGCCAAGTTATGCTGGAGCGTGACCCTGAGGGAGGCGTAGGGCTCCCAGGCAGAAGTGACGTCTAGCTGGGCAGAACGGGTGTCGAAAGAGACCCGGGCACTTCCAGAGAGGGAGGTATCCAGGAGCTGGCCTGACCCTTGGAGGTCCACTCTCTCTGGGATGGTGGAGGCCAGAGAGGCCCAGTGGTGCTGGAGGGTCCAGCCCACCTCAGCCTTATGGTCCTTTAGTAATACTGACAACAGGCACTGGAGGGAGTCCTGTTGGTTTTCTAAACCCAGAGAACCTTTGAGTCCATCTTTCCCAGCTCTTCCACGTATGGCTAGGGAGGTCCTGTGTGGTGCCCCCCCCTCACTGCCCCTAACCTGCATCCAAACCAGCCTCCCCACCCCTCCACACCGGACAGACACCAACAGACTGGAGCTGACTGAGTCCCACGCTCCGCTGACATCCACCCAGACGTGACACCAGCTTTCCAACCTCATCCGACCCGTCACCTCAGCCTTGTGTGTAACACCGGGGGTCCCATACTCAACCAGCCCATGCCAGCCATAGAGCCCGGCCATCTCCAGCCTCAGTCCCACACTCAAGTCCGCTCTCCAAGGGCCAGCCGCCAACCCCATCCCCAGTGCCCACCTCAGAGGCCCAGGCCGCAGCAGAAGCCTGAGACTAGAGTTGGTGGGCAGGCCCAGGGACATCAGCAGTAGCCTGGAAGAATGGGTGAGGTTAGCCCTGATCTCTGTCTGACCATGGGGACTGTAACAGCCTTTAGCTTGAGCACTGAGGCTAAGGTGAGCTAGCGCCAGGCCGTAGCAGAGCCTGCTGTGTGGTCTATAGGAGCGAAAGGCTCGTACCTCCACAGGGCGGCCAGCCACACTTCCGTAGCATTGGCCTGAGAGGCGGTCTGCAGTGGCGTCCCCCGTGCAGTTCATCTGTGAAAACAAAACCCCCTGTTAGCAAAGTTTGTTTTTCAAAGGAAAAACTGGGAGAGAAGATTGAAGGATTTCACAGAGGGATTACAGAACACTGCAGCAGAGACATAAAACATTCTGCTACACCAATGTACTAATCTGAGGCATTATTATGAAAGAACACACTTTTTATGTTGAAATACTCTGTTTCATCTAGCTTTACATTTTAAATTATAATGCATTCTGCATATTGAATTAAGTACAATGCTTCAAACAGACACATGCATATCGGACAGTGCAGAAACAAATTTGGAAGGGAGCTTTGTGTATTATATGTACATTTCACCTGTAAAGAGGTGGGTATCACTCCCTTGAGCTGCCTCATCTGTTGCCATAGAGATGCTACCAATCTAGCCGTGCTGTTATTTGTTCCAACATTAAGAAAGATGTCAGCCATTTTCTCCTCCTCCATGTGAAGGACCAAACCTGTGTTCACTCCCTCTGTTTCCACCTGAAGAGGTGAGAAAGGCAAAACAAAAGAAAGACAGAGGATAAGTCAGACAGAAGACAGAAATGAGTTTGAAGTTTTTAATAAATTGAACTGAATTTCCCCCTGTGGGCCAATAAAGAACTGAAATGAAAATTGAACAAGCTAAAGTTGATCATTACAATAGTCCTGCACCTGGTAATGTGCTTTGGCTTGTATGGAACTTGACAGGCCCCTTTTCAGCAGGGGTTTGATTTGGTGCTGCAGCCTGGAGAGGAACTCCCATCCTGGGAGAGGCTGACCTGTCCTGCCCCCATTAAACTCAGCCGTCAGGTTTTCAGCCCCAGCCTGCAGCTCTGCCAGGACTGAGAGTCCACCAGCCTCCTGGGCCCAGCTCACCTGGGCACTGCTGTTAGCAGGTATACCTGCATCCAGAAGAAAGAGAAATGTATTTGAGAGGTTGTGCCCCTTAGTGCCAAGCCTACACTTGGTATCTGGGGGACGAGAGAGAGAGAGAGAGAGAGAGAGAGAGAGAGAGAGAGAGAGAGAGAGAGAGAAAGAGAAAACACTTTGATATATAACAATAGTGATTACCTGTGGCACTGAGCAGGTGGGAAGAGTGAGAGAGTTGGGCGTAGACCCCACCCCTCCCTTGACCTCCCAGTTCGCGACTCACGTTCACACACAAAGACTCCGCCCCCGACCGAGCACACAGCCAATCACGAGCCCTGCTGGATTCTTTTCCCATCATGCCCTCTTCATCTTCTCCGTCCCAAGATTCTCCGGGATCCTCCTGATGCCTCAGCTCCACACTGTACAAGGCCTCCAACACTCGAACTCTCAAATGGCCTGCAACGTGCACACGCACGTGCCAAAGAAATGTCAAATGACGTCCCCTTACTTGGAATTTTTAGTAGGGTTACAAAGCTAAGGAAATTCCATACTGTACAGCCAAACAAAGGCAATTCAAAGTAAAACTGACTCAAAACATGATGCAAAACTTACTACTATGATTAGCATTTCCAAATGAACCTTTACCTTCGGTGAGTGTGTCGGACTGTCCCAGCGCCCCATCTAACCCCAGGGCCGAGGGCAGAGAGGTGAGGCTGGCCATGGAGTGCCTCAGGTCCCCAGACACAGCCAGCTGGAGACCCTGAGTGTGGTTCAGAGAGCCTCCCACCTGGGCCAGCAAGACCTCATGTCCCTGGGTGTAGGAGCCATGCATGGACACACTGGGAGTGCAGGAGACAAGCAGAGCACAGAAATGCAAAGTAATATGAGTTCAAATGTTAAACCTGCAATAAGTGATATCAGACCCTTGCTGTTTAAAAGTGGATAAGTAGACAGTCAACACTGGATAAACTAGACGCTGTGTAGCTGATGAAGACAGAAGTGTAGACCCAGACCTTTCAACTAACAAGCGATAAAATAAATCAGACACAGTATAAAGGAACACAGGCATAACGCTGACACACCTGTCTGAGGAGACGTTGGCAGCCATGTCTAGGTGCAGGTCAGTGGCGGTAGGCAGCAGGCTCTGGGAGAGGTTCAGCCTCAGGCCCACGGCTCTGTCTCCCCTCTGGAGGGAGTGGGACATCTGGGCGTCCAGCAGCACTCTGTCCTTCCCATCAGCCCTCACATGCACCGAGCTACTCCCTCTACCCACCATAGATATGTCTGCAGTGGCCTCCGCCTTGAAATGTGAAACATCAAAATGACATATCAATAACATTGTGCAGTATAACTAGGAGGCTAAAAGACAGATTTTGTTATGTTATCTGCAAATTTAATTTACCCTGGGCCTTCAAAAACGACTAGCCTCTTCCCTAGACCTTTTATATTTTGTGAACAATATATGCTGTAAAATGACACAACACAAGCATAACCCACCTCTAATGTCTTAGGAATCTTGGATTTGAAGGGATGACTGAGAGAGGAATACAGACCAACTCTGCCTGATGTTCCATTCAGGCGTACAGAAAACTAAAAAAAAACAAAAAAACATTTTACTGATCTATTGGTACCACTCATTTATGAGAAACAATCAAACAAGAAACGACTGAAATGTACAGTTGGTGTTACTCACTTGGCACTCCTGCCGCTCTATCCTCAATTTCCCTCTGGCCAGATAATCAAAGACAGTGTTGTTTTTGGGGTCCCAACATACATCTCCCTCCATTATGGCAGAGGAGGGGAGTTGCAGCTGTAACAGCAATGATAGTGAATTGAGCAACGGACACGGATTTCAACAGTTGGCCTCTCTCTATACTATAAATATACTTTCGGAGGTGACCGTGCACCAAATATTACACCTCTGACCTCAATGAACATATACACCATAGAAAATCAGCAGTTTGCCCAACATAAATGTGAAATATTTCATCAGTTGCTGCTGTTTTATCAATAAAAACTTTATTTTCCCCAGTAGAGCATTTACCTGGAGTTGGTGGGTGAGGTTGGCTCTAACTTTTACCGCATGGTGTCTTGAGTCTTGAGGGTTCAACTGAACCTGTCCAAAGAACGTCAGTCTGTCCTTGCTACCGATTCGCAACCTCCCTTGTACCTCTCTCTGGGTCTGTAGAAGAGTGTCCCATATTGCAAAGTTTCATAAGTTGTTGCCTTCAAATTAAACTATTATTGTGTATTTTGGGTCAGTGTTGTGAGTTATGAAGGATAGCAGTGTACCTGGTTGCTGGATATAGTCACACAGATTTCTGAGTCTGATGGAATAGTGTAAGAGCTGAAAGGATGTATCAGGGCAGAGCAAACCTAAACATGGAGATTCACAAAAAATGGAAATCATTGAAAAGAGAAATCAGTCTTTTTGCCCAGATCTAAAGAAATTAAGTGTATTGTTATTCATAACACCCCACCCTGCCTCTTCAAATGTTATGTGGTGAATTTGTGCGTTAAATTGTTCTCAACTCACAAAAGGGCTCGGCGGTTGGTAGCCGAGGGTGAGGGTGTGAACGACCTCTCTGTTGCCATGGAAACCAGCTCTGGACTCCAGGATGTAGAGGCCTTTGAGGAGGTCAATGGTGAAAGTCTCCCGCAGGAGGAGACTCTGAGGAAAGGTCTGGAACGGCTGTCTGCGCGAGAGGATGTTGTTACGGTCAACAACATCTTCATCGTCAGAACTGTTTTGTGTCATATCATCATCATCATCATCAT
The DNA here is from genome assembly GCF_048128805.1 of Centroberyx gerrardi. Lineage (NCBI taxonomy): Eukaryota > Metazoa > Chordata > Actinopteri > Beryciformes > Berycidae > Centroberyx > Centroberyx gerrardi. The sequence continues at coordinate 11,043,006 of NC_136009.1, forward strand.
CATCATTGTGAAATACATCAACAAACTGAAGTGCAGACCTAAGCCGGAGCATTGCGGTCTTCTGGTACATCCTCTTGTCCTTCCTCAGCTCCTCTACTGCTCCCTCTAACTCCAGCTCTGTGGACGGGCTCCTGGGCTCCGACAAGGTCATCTTCAACATCACTTGCTTCTTTTTCAAGTTCTTAAATAGGTTAGTTGACAGTAATAGATGGTTAGAACATCAGAAATTAGAGACTTTTGTTATGTAAGTCATGAAAAGCATTTAACACACCCACTCCACAGACGTAGAGCCCCAGTTTCTCCACCCACCTTGTCTGTGGATTTGAGGGCTGCAGCGAGGCTGAGGTTGTGTTTGCCGTAGCTGGAGGCCATCTGCAGGGTGTGGCTGTATTTGGAGGCCTCCAGAGAGACGTCCCCTCTCAGGGGAGGACTCCACAACGAGCTGAAGGAGCAGGAGGCCTTCACACCCCGCTTCCCCACCACGCCCCAGCCACCTGCCTGGGGAGAGAGGGCGAGAGGAGGAGGAGGTGGTGGGACAGTACACTCAGGTGTCATGTGCTCGGTGCCATTTCAACGCTAATGCGGCCCAATGCTAACAAATAAAATACTGATCATACAAACTATTAACAAGGTTCCCACTTCCTGGAAAACCCGGACCAGTCATGGAATTTAAAAATAGTGTTCCAGGCCTGGAGAAGTTATGAAAAACTGATAAAAGGGAGAAAAGTTTTGTAAAAGTCATGAAATTAATTTGTGAAGTTAATGATTTTTTTTCTTGAATACTGTCAAATGTCACAACAAACTTGTTGGTTGCTGCTGTTTTTGTTGACAGAGTTACATTTTAAAGTGAAAAACAAATGAATACCTGAAGTTAGTGTAGTTGTTCGTCTCATTAAAATTTGGTCATGGAAAAGTCATGGAAAAGTTTGGGAATTTCATCAGTGAAAAAGTGTGGAAATCCTGTATTAAGTGTTTAGCAGGTCCTGTGTAATAAACTAAATACTGGTGCCTTGAGTATTCAGATGAAGATCCCCTCTGCCCTGCTTACTTTGAGGTAGGTGACAGCTGGTGTGTAGAGGTCCAGGCGGACCTCCCTCTCCCTGCCCCTGTCCCGGTAGAGGCCCTCCAGGATGAGGTTACGGACGGTCAGCCACTTCCTGGCTGTCAGCTCCGAGGTGAGCTGCAGTGTGTGGCGCTGGGGCTGGCTCAGCTTGTGGGCAGTGTAGACGTACAGCCACGGTGTGTCCATGTTAAATGTGCCTGGTCAAGAAAGCAAAGGTAGAGTAGAGTATATACTGTTAGGATATACAGCAATCACTGCACATCAGCAGCAAAACTTCTAAATTTATATTATTTATACCAACAAAACACATTAAAAGTCAAATAATGTAATATGATTAAAGGGACATAACACTACAAAATCTCAGTACAAAAGTATGTCTACGTAGTCATCTTTTCCCATAAGAGTGTTTTTTACCTTCCCATTTCTTCTGCAAGGCATCTCTGGGAGGGCTTTTCCAGTGTAGTCCAGCCACCAGAGGCATCAGGTCATTGTAGTTGACTTTGAGGTGAGTGCTGCTCTCAGACCCGCTCTCTCTCAGGTGAGAGTGCAGCAGCTGCGTCCTGTAGGTTAAATGTTTCTCTGGCACCTGGAGACTGAACTGGAACGAAAGTGAGTAGCAGTGGAGTGGTTGTTTTCTATTCATGTGGGCAAAGAACAAGTGCTTACTGTTTATTAAAAGATGAAAATACAATGATTATCTCACAGTGGTTAAACGGAGGTAGATTTGATCAAAACTGCTGTATATCAAAATATATAAGACTGCTATGACCTTAATCATTTATTATACACATGCGTGTGTATTTGATTGGATAAACCCGCTGCAGACTTATGTCTTGTGGGAGAAGAGCAGGAGTAATTTGAGACAAAGATGACAGACCATCACAGATCCGGTTCTGTTTACCTCCAGTGTGTAGCTGGTGTGGTTTTGTGTGGTCTGGTTTTTGAAGGACTGGCTTAGGAGGAGCGTGCGCTTGTTGTTGATCTCGTCCCAGTGTTTGCCATAGCTCATATCCAGGGAGCATTTGGTGTGGCTGGGGCTCTCCTCGTGCCTCAGTTGGATCTGGGCATCACATACAGTACAGTACAATCACATAAATACTCTCTCTCTAAAACTCACATGTCTTATACTCAAAAGCTGGAAAAAAAATAGCACAAGTGTACATGGCCAATAAACCCAAATAACAGAATCCAGTAAAATAATTTAACTGGGTAACAATTTGCCCTAAAAGTTTGTGTGAAATAACTAATAATTTCTGGGTTCATGAAAGATTATCTGCAGTTACCTTGTGGTTGATGTGAGCGGTGTTGGAGCAGTAGAACTCATGATCTGCTCTCATGATGTAGCTCAGGTTCGGGTCTCTCTCACTCCTCAGGCTCTGAGACATGTAGCACTCCTGACGCAGGTGCCGGGCGTCATCTGTACAGGGGTTAAAGGTCAACATAATCTTATAATGGTGGGATTTCAGTATTATAATAGTTTTATAATTATATTAATATTACTAATAATATAGTTACTAATTACAGTTACGAATTAATATAGAAACAAAATAATAATAATAAAATACTGATATATTTGCTCACTGCTGTTTTGCTGTTAAGTTTCGATGTGCCACTTTGTGTGAGCAGAGAAGTGATCATACCTGACACCAGAATTTAATTTAGGCAAATAGGGTGAATCTGCAGGGACCAATTAGAGGGGATGGGATGCTTTTCTCCATTGCAGCCCCGCTTTGTGATTTAGGCCGATAAGACGAGTGTACTTTAACATAAAAATCTTTCCTTGTGCAGCTTTAAGAGAGGAACAAAGCTGGGTGGCATTCAGGCGTACATGTCATGATAAAAAGGTTAACTTATGTGCAAGTGTATTCTTTCCTCTGTCATGCTATGAAAGAAAAGCACCTCCCATCTGTTGCTCAACTGATGGCTTCAGAAATGTGTTGATCTTGAGGAAATCTTGAGACAGTCACTCACCTCCCAGACCATATTTGAGCCTCAGCGCGGAGCTCCACCCTCCACCCTTCCGCTCCATCAGTCCCAGGATCCTGCTGCCTACCACACCAGGCAAGAGGAGCTCTGCCTCCACAGAGTATTGTCTGTTGCTGTCGTCCAGTCTGCGCTCCAGAGCCACTGAGGACAGTCATCAGTAACAGCTATTGTTTATAGAGTTCACAACTTAGAATATTTCTTTAGGTATTGCTGGTGTTGATAGGATACCTGAGAGTGAGGCTGTTTCTCTGAACACATTCTTCACAGTGGCAGAAAAGCTGGTCTTCCTGCCCAACCCACGAGTAACATTAGCAGAGAGGATCATGGGACGTCCATCAGCGGCCATTTTGGCTTCCAGGTGATAGCGTGTCCTCTGCTCTGACAGGATGGTCTGGGTGTCAACTAAACCCTATAGGAGACATCAACATTCTTGATTGGATATCAAAAGGCAAAACCACTGGGAAATCCCTTTGAGATAAAACCCAACCTACTGTAGCGTCACAGAAAATCATTATACGTACCATGATATAATAATGAACACTATCAATCAAGAGCTCCAGCTTTCCTGTCTTTACGTTCCTTTCTTGATCGAGTTGCCCTGAGGAAACAACACATTTTCAGCAAGTTATTACAGTAAATTAAACTAAGAAAACTGAAAACTAGGTGTTAAAAAACATAAACTGAAATAAAAATAAAAACAAGACTTTGTGAAAAAACTTAAACTGATCTAAAACTTGTCTATTATCTAAAACGAAATAAAATATAAAAAATAAATAAATAAATAAAAACTAAACAAAAACTAAACATTTATATATATATAAAAAAAAACGAAACAAAAATTACCTAACCCACACTGAAAACTAACTAAAACTAAACTGAAATTGAATAAAAAATCAAAACTATATAAAACTAAAAACGAATGAAAATATATATAAATATATATAATAACACTGATTTTCAGCACTAAGCCTTAAAACCAGTTCAGATCTTTGATTGCGGTGGCCCTGCCTTGTATGTGGATGGTTTTCAGCGGATGTCTGATCTTGAGCAGCAGCCTGTGGGGGTTGAAGACCAGGTCCAGAGACGTGTCCCTGGGGATAGAGGACTGTGGGGTGGCCAGCAGGAGGTGGAGGGACGCCTCTCTGGGAAGCCAGGAGCCCCTCTGAAACACAACGTGTGACATCATTGGGTGTCCATCCCCAGAACAACACACTACACTTCAGCAGGTTGGCTGTCCAAGATTTTTGATAGCAACTTCTTGCCAAAAGATCTAAAATGCCTTGTGTATCACTCTGTTTCCAATTGTCGAGAGTATTGATTAATGTATATAGCATGGTCTCAAAGGAACCTCTTGAAAAATGAAATTGAAATGTGCAGACATAAACACTAACAGAGTAATCTACCATCAAGCTCTCTTAGACCATTCCACACCATCTACATATCTAATGGTCATGAAGACCTCACACAAGGCAACACACGGATAAAACTCAAAGACAAGAGAGAAAGAGAATCATCAAAAACGGGGTAGATCTTCATGTTTCCCTGCACCTGTGTGAGCAGTGAGTAGGCAGCCTCCAGCAGGTAGTAATGAAGACCTCTGTCCAGCTTCAGCAGCCTGAGGGAGAGGTGGACCGGACCAGGAGGGGGAAGTGAAACCCCCACAGCAGGTAAAGGGTAGGAGGCATTGGAGCACAGCTGCCAGCCCACCATCTTAGACCCTGGGAGGAAGCACAGGTCTGTCAGTGTTTTGTAAAGAACTCAACTACTGTAAATGTGACCATCTATCTATTACAACTGACTGGGCCAAAATCTCACTTTTTGTGATAATTTTATTGATGCATTATTAGGTGAATTTATGCCAGATCAGATAATACTGTGAAATCGGTATATATTTGACATTCTTTATTTATACATGATACGTAAAAACAACAGAGAAAAAAAATACATTATCTTGCTATCACACTCACCACACACACCCAAGCATCTGTGCACACACACACAAGCACACACCCTTAAGCCCAGATACACACTCACAATACCAAAAATAACAACAGAAGACTTCAGCAAAAACTTACAGTGCCCGCAGCCCACATACTGTAAGTACAATGACAACAGAAATGGGCATATATGGATTGGTAATATTGGCAGCCAATATCGGCTAATAATATTGGATAATAATAATACTAGTACTAATACTACTACTACTATACTATACTATAATAATAATAATAATAATGATAATAGATAATGAACAATACTAGTTTAAAGTACTGTGTGAATGGGTTTAATCCACATTCAGACAGACAGGGCACAGGCACATGGCTAAACCAAATAGTCACAGTTACTCAGACAGATGCAAAGTCAGATACAGACTCACAAATATAACCACAGTAATCAATGGTACAAGCCCACACAACAAAAGTGAAAAGGTCACATGCATCAATGCAGAAACTGATGCAGATTCAGATATATCTGTGAAAAGCCAATATTGACGAGACAAATTATGTTATACCATGGTGTGTTTCAAAATGTCAAGCCAGTACCAATTGTAAAGGGTACATTTTCAGACATCCAACTGTAAGAACCTGTGCAACAATTTTCCTGTATCATACAAAATGCCAGATACAGTATGTAAACACTCACAGGTCTTTGGTGTGCAGGTGGTCTTCTCTATACGACTCTTTGGCCCTTTTATCTCCTCTCTGTGGTCTCCACTAACCTGAAACACTCTGGAGCTGGTAAACACAAGAATTACACACACTGTTATGGAAACCATTATCCAAAACAGTTCTCAAAGCAACAGCACTGCCAGAAAAATAAACTAACTGACAATCACAGGCTGTTGGCACAGTATGCTCCACATATATTTTGGCAGCAACACATTGTTTGACATTTCGGCTCCATAATTTATATTACTGTGGACACGGATTTACACAAGAATTATGCAATTACAGTGCAGTGTACTTCAACAGAAAAATTTGTAGATCAATCTTTAATCTTTAAGCTGCTGTAGGAGCACAATGATTCAATGTCAGTGTGACAACTCAGACCTGTGTTTTTCCTTTTTAGAAAACCAAAAATGATGGCCTTATCATCCTGCAAGGCACTTTAGATAAAAGCATCCACCAAATGGCATGTGTTGTGTCAGAGTAATTTAGAGCAAAACATAATCATAGAGACACACAGCTTTCAAGAATCTGCTGAATTTTCATGAAATTGTGACGTTCACCCTGCTTTTGGCAGGGTGAACGAACACTGCCTTTTTTAGAAAAGGCAGTGTCATACAGTGTTTCATTACATTTCAACCTTTCCATCTCTTTCATTTCCCAAGCATTGTAGTTTTTGCCCTTCCAATATACAGTATCTCAACCTTTTCTTAATCCTGGTATTAGGGACAGTAGAGGATTGTGACTAAAGTTAGTCCCAGAAACTTTCTCAACACATTCTGACATAGAATATTTGATTTGGGATGGCACGTTTGATGCTTAAGTAGTTTAAAAAAAAAAAGTCCAAACTTACCTGAGAGAGATGATGTCCATGAGGTCCTCGGGCGTGTTAAGGGTGACTCTGAGGTCCTGTCCCTCCTGTAAATGAACGCTGCCATCCAGACTGGTGGAGCTCCTCAGCTCCGACACCCAGTCCACACCAGCCTGACCCAACGCACCATCAACACCCATCCTGGCTGCCAGGCCCACATAGGCACTGACAACAGAGAGATGAGTCACTACTGATATTCCAGCAACACTAGTGAGAATCAAAATTCAAAGTTGTAGCTTCTCAGATATCATATGGATGTAATGTATGGGTGATTTATGGATGTAATGTATATGTGTGTATGTTGACATCGTCCACCACCAGCCAGGTTAGGGTGCTTTTAGGCTATGACTAGTGAGAATGTCAACCCTTTTAACCATTTGAATAGTTGTCCAGAGTCTTTAATGTAATCACTTGCTACAATAAAGTCAGTTTTGTAAGTAGAAATGACATTTGATGACTACTGAAAACTACATTAGTTGGAGAAAGATACATATGAATACATGGCCTTTTACTTTCCTCATGTTTTTTTTCTTTTCTGTCTTCTTTTTATTTTATTTTTTATTTTTTTAATCACTCACCTCAAGGAGCATGGACTACAACATGTACCAACTGACATTTACTGCCCATTTAAATGTGTACTCATGAATTGGGGACTTACTATAATTAATGCAGAACATACCTGGGTTTGATGTAGCCGGCCAGGGAGAAGTGAGTCGTCTCCCTGTAGTTCGCGTTGCCCTTCAGACGCAGTGAAAGGAGCGAGGTCATGTTGATGCCCAGTTTGATGGGCATACCAGACAGAGACGGCAAAACCAGCTCCTCCGTCAGCAGCACCGCCCTGTGGCTCAGCTGGACCTCCTGACCCTGGAAGAGGAAGCAAGAGAGAGCAAGAGAGAGTGAGAGAAAAAGAAAGAGAGAGTATATGAGAAAGAGAGGGAGTTTAGTGACTGTGACACCCAGAGACGGCATCTACAGTTCTGCTGGACAGTGTTACCTTGAGCAGTTTGACAGCCAGGCCGGCCATGCTCAGAGACAGCTGGTGGATGTGAGTGTAGAGGTCATCGCAAGTCGACAGGCTGAGCTCATTACCGAACACCTTCACACCCACCCAGCACCTGGGCCTGTCCTGCTCCGCTCTGCTCCTGCCGGACAACTGGAGAACACAGAGCAAACATCTGACATGTCCCACAGATCTCACTGCTGGATTTTGATTCTGGGTCAACATGATTTCCTTCCTCTTATTCCACCACTAGACATTTTACTGAAATCTAAAGAAAAACACTAAATTATTTTACATTCTCTAAAATCTAATGAAATTAACTATAAGCATTCTCCCTGCTTCAAAGTTAATGTTCTTTACTCCTTGTTAAGGAAGCCATGATATTTTGCTATATTCCGTAGTATAATACTTGTAATGTTGGTGAATTTAAGGGGAATTTAAGCTTATTCTAGTGATGCATTGAAGTCAATCTAGATATGAGCATCAGCTAAAAGCCTAAAATCTAAAATGTAATGTAAATGGCTATTAGTCCACTGCAAACCCCCAACCTGCTGGACAAGAGCAGGTCTTTGACAGGTCTCTACCCACATAAATATGTTTACATGTTAAACCTGCCAGGAGCCAAGAGAGCCGCTCTGTCAGTACAATTCACACACAGTGACCTACACCACTGCAACAAGATGCCAGCCCAGTAGAGGTAACTGTCAATCAATAACACTAAACAGTAATAACAATGTTAACTGTGCAGTGGCCTCACCATGGCCCTGGCTTGGTTCAGATAATTGTTGGTACTGGATGAACAAGTTTCTTTTCCTCCTCTATGTTCACCATCTTCTGTTTTCCTTCTTCTCCTCCTCCTGTCTTTCGACTGCACATGCCTTCCATTTCTAGCGGCGGGCTCTCGATCAGAGGTGTGCGACCGGTGACCGAATATGTTCTTCAAAAGCGGTTCGGCATTTTCAACATGAAGGTCCACCTACATTGGGAATCAGAATTTATGTATTCAACATGTCATTTTTTCTAAACAAAATAACACACTCTCAATCAAAAGGATATCCAACTCACTTCTAGGAGGTTGTGGGCTCTGCCATGAAAATACACCGTCAGGTTGGCCATGGCAGATCTTGGGAGAAAACTCTTGGGGGAGAAAACCAAAGATCCTTCCAGATTTGCGATTCCCATACCTGAAACACACAAAACGAAGAAAAAGAAACAGTGCTATGGACTGCTGACATGTACCTTAAAAATGCATCACCATCCTCATTATCCTCTTACTCATCAGCATCACCTTTTATGTACATAGTAACATTACTGATGGCTCAAAATGTCTTTAATGTGAATATTGGTGATGTTTTACTGTTTTGTTTAATGTGTCATGTATGTTTGTGTATTTTATCTCCATTTAATGTGCATTTTGTTGTTTGCCTTGCACTAAGTCCATTTGTCCATTAGGGACAATTAAGACTTGAACTTGACTAGAACTTCCTATTATGATTCATTCTAATACGATTTGACCATTTGTCTGAAGTTGACAGAGCGCCCATCTTTAAACTGAGAACCTATCTTTACCTGAGCCAACAGTGTAGTCTGAATAGGAGGAGTATTTCAAAAATTCTGCCTCAAAGTCTCTGCTGATGATGTCATCAGGCAGCGACTCTATTAGGGCCTGCTTCATGGGATCCTCGCTCCTCAGGACATTAGTCAGGTGACTCCACACGAAGGAGCCCACTAAAGACAAGTAAGGAAGTAAGTAAGCAAGGAAGCAGAGAGGAGAATAAGCTCATAATGTCAAACAGAACAAGGAAAAGAAGCTTGTTCAGTATTAATATTTGTGGTATCTATGTGTGCGTCAGGATATGAAAGGTCTGAAAAGGAGTCCATCATCTGTCTCTTGCACTTCCCTTTTCCCCTTAGCATCCATCACACCTATAAGGGGCCAAGCGATCAGCCAGTGTCAACAATCAATAACTCAAATGGCTATATATCAAACAATAGGATGTTTTCAAAATTACAAATTCATAAATTTAGATGTATTTGGCTCCCACAGATATAGTATCCTTTCCTTCCCACTGCTGGAATATTTTCACTGAAATAAGCCGTTATGGACATTCCCTCCATAAACCGCAGCATCTCTTCACAACAGCAGCTTAACACCGGACCTTGGCTGGAGGTCTCGTTGCTCAGAGTCGTCTTCACCGCTCTGAGCGCCTCCGGGTCGGGGCAGCGCATGAGCTGCTGGTATGCGGCGATTCTGACCTCCGGATCCTCCTGGGAGGAGCGGTACAGCTGCAACAGCAAGGACCTCTGAGGAGGAAACCGGCTGTCAATCACTGATGTCAGACTCCCGCTCACCTCCTCACCTCTTCACCTCCACCTCAACTCATCATGAACCAATTACCACTTCATTTGGCTCCCTACACTGCCATCAATCTTTCAAATGTATCTGATTTTTGCCAAAATCCAAGGAACTCAAAAAGAGAGTTGTTTCATCTTTTCTTATTATTTTCCACAAATTCAACAGCAAAATACCTGAATTACTCGACACTAACACTTCCTGTTGGCATTGTTGCTAAATGTCATTTCACTATTGACTAAAATAGCGGTGTCAGCATTAACTCACATCAGCAGAGCAGGGGATGCGTCTGAAGGCTTGGATGGCAGCAAGTCTCAGCTCTATTGCCGCTGATTGGCCAAGCGCACAGCGGCTGAGCAGAGGAACGAGTGCTGAAGCAGACGGACCAGCGTTTCCCACTGATTTCAATGCATAAAGAAGCTGTAGGAGGACATAAAGATGCAGATTGGGTATTGTTTATGTGAATTTGTGACAAAACATTGATCAATGTGAAGTGCACTTGCTGTACCTCTCTGGTTCTTGTGGGTTCCTCTCCCTCGCAGCCTTCCCTCAGGGTTTCCTCTAGTGTTTGTATGAAGGTCTGTACCTGAGGAAGATTGCTGCAGGGGGATCGGGACCTCTGGCACAGCAGATAGACCAGGGATGATCCAGCTAGCAGGGCCTTGGACCGCACCTCTGAGATCTCCAGCAAGGCCTAACACAGACAGTAGAGAGAGATGTGGTGGGCCTCTGGGCCTCTGGGTGTAGGCTAATGAGTTTCCTTCTCCAAAAAATTAAGAAATTATTATGAAATATACTTCTTTGGATGGATGCAGCAGCTACTTTTCTTACAGATTTCTATACAAGACATTTCTGCCGACATCAATTTGACAAAATATCTCATCCAAAATGACCGAATACAGGATTTAGTTTTGATGAGAGATTCAAGTCATCTTTCCTGTCACAGAACCCAGTGGTTCCTACGTTGATGGAGTCGATGATCTGAGGCGACGGATGAGGGATGAGGGCTATGGTGGTGAGGTAGGAGTGAGCCTGGTCATCTTCTAGCTCCCTGGTCCTCATCAGGTCAGTCAGCAGTAGGATGCAGCTCTCCGATCCACAGGCTGGTAACGCATCCAACAACGGCTGCCTGTCCCAACAAATGAATCGACACAGAGATCGGCTGTCTGTAGACTATGTCATATTATGGCTTCCTACTTTGGTGTTATAACCTTGTTAGATATTAATGGAAAGCATTTACATGTAAAAAAACATAAATGTTTTCAGAAATACTTGTATTCGTTGTATTCAGAGGACAGGGGGATTCTGCAGCACAATCTACTAAACATTACATTTAGCATTTACTAGATTCTGTGGTAGAAAATGCTAAGAACTGAAAAGGGGACACTATCCTGGTCTGACCCGTTGCGTCATCTGTGTCAGAGAGGAACTCCTGAGAAAGTTGGCTCCTGTCCCACACACAGACTGTCCTTTGTCCAAAGACTTGGCCAGAGGCTGTGTATTTTTCTCATTATGGCCCATAAACAAGCATCCTTTGGGCCTTAATACATTTATCCCAGCACAAGGTAATTCATTTATCGCAGTGCAGAGTTTATAAACATGCAACTGAAACAGTCTCGCCAAGACAGATTAAGATACACTGTGGGACAGCACAAAGATATTGAATTGTGAAAACGGACATTGCCAGAGAGAAAACACTGACCAGTCATTGCGGCACTTGAAAGACGCTTCTTGCCAGAGTGTCTTGAGCTGAGAGAGAGACAGATCTCTCAGCTGGAAGGCCAGCTGAAGGAACTGCTGTGACATCTATGAACAGGTAAAATACAGACACACACAGATAATTTCAGAGACAGATTCAAAAGTATTTCTGGCCAACCAGAACTAGTACGTGAACCAAATAACTTCTGCAGAACTGTGAACTGACTCTCTCAGCTCATCAATCATCTGATGCCCAAACAGTAATTCTATCACAGAGTGCGGGAGGTTCTGGGTCTGACGGCCCCTTTTAAACATCTCCCATATAAACAGACTTTAATGAAGGTTGCCAGATTGGGTTTGACTAAACTCCTGTGTAAAGAAGGCGTTAAAGTCATTGGCTCATAGACAGCAAAGCATCGGGGGAAGTCAAACCAGCAGACAAACACAAACAAGCCAACATTGGTTTGGCAGGAGATGGGCTACTTAAAAGCAAGACGTTTGCATTTATGAAAGGGATTGGGTTTTTTTCACTTACAGCACCTATAGGCAGGTAGGCTGAAAAATGTTTCAAAGTTCGATCTGTGTGTTCCAGACTTTTAAAAGAAATAAATGTTAAGGACTGATTGCAACCTGTTGCAATTGAGGCCTACCTGTTGCTGGTCTGAGATGAGACCACATAACATCCTGACAGTTTCACTGGCTTGCTGAGGTGTGGACGGCCTGGCTTTGCCCGGCCGTACAGCCCCCTCCTCCTCAAACTGCAGGCCGGTCAGCACACCCACACCTGAGGAATCTGATGGAGCAATGAGGGGAACAGGCATAAGGGTCCAAGTCCCCCAAAAACAGTGCAACATTTCTAAGGGTGTAATAATTAATGACCGTGTAATGCACTATGTATCACTGCAACAGTCCTGAAAACTATAACAATGATGCTTTTGTCTGCCAGTTGCGCACATACAGCCAGTACACAGACCTACTCCTGAAGCTGCGCCTGGCTGGGCTCTGAGCAGGAGCAGGGTGGACACTGTCTGGGTCTTCACCAGTCCTGCCGTCCCCGACCAAGTCGCCATGGAAACAGCTTCTGTGCAGTTGACCTCTTCCATCACTGCAGCTCCATGGCGCTGTAAACACTGGAGCTCTGAATGCACCGTCTGGAGGCAAAACAGACGAGAAAAGGATGCATCATGTGACAAAATTATGTTAACTGTTTGGAGGTGACGAACCAGTTTACTGATGTCATACCGACAGTATGGCATGTTAGGGAAATCCTAATTATTCTGTGTTGCAGAAAACTCAGACAAATGACAACCAATGTGATCACCCTTTTGCAACTTCTGCTAATCTTGAAATGGGATACCACACTGAGGAAAAAACACAGTTTTTCACAGTTTCAACTTCCACTTTTGAGCAAAGACATAAGAAGGGTAAACTGACTGTGTCTTCAGTAAGAGATACTGAATGGGGCCAGAAGTTTGACAGTCTGGACTGTTGGCATTGTTTTAGATCCCTCGTCTTCAGCAGTGCAGGTCCTCGCCTCTCGTACCGGCTGCTGCAGGTCCCATACACATCAGTCTGAGGAAGAGGGGGATGATGATTATATATTAGATATTATTAGCAGTAGGGGTAGAGGTGGTAGCAGTCAGAATGGTTCTCTGCCCACATTATTACTTGACTGGTGTGTGACGTCTTCACACTTCAAACATCTTTACAATTTAGCTATGTATTATAGAGAATATAGCCATCATCAACCCTCACCTCTTTTTCCACTTCCTGTCTGGAGGTGGTGCGGGAGGTCTGGAGCATGCTCAGTAGGGCTCTCTTAATGTTGAGGGCCCACACCTGCTCCCCCTCCTGCGGACAGAGGGCCGCGACCTTTCCCCCCTGCAGGGAGAACTTGAGGCGCGCTCTCTCCAGTGAATCCCTGGGAAACAAAAACAGCAGATGAGCCCCCCGAGACCCGGGAACCCAGACAAGAGAGACGACTGAACACAGTATCACATTCAGAGGGAAAACAGTCGTAGCATTCCAAAGCAATTTGGGCTTACGCTGTAGACAGAGAACCGATAACACCAAATACCATACATGCACACAAAATAACAGATAAAGGATAAATTCATGCACCTATTCCCTATCTCTTGTGGAAGCACATTGAATTGTATGAAATGTACATTTATTCCAGCATTACCTCAAACTCTTTAAGCGCTGCACAGAGTGTTCCTTCTGAGGGGAAAGACGCTTTATCTGTGGATTCCTAATCTGTTGGGCAAGCACACATGAAAGCACATCATCATTTTTTTTTCCAGTACTTAATGCATCCCTTCTTATAAGGACGTTTTCAAAACAATTTTTGTCACTGACCTGCATCATCAGATGACACTTGGAAATCACTTCGATATCAACCACACAGTCCAGAGCCAGTCCATTCCTGCCGGAGTTAGAGCCATGGAGGGTTGTGGTAACCGTGGTGCTGTACCTGTAAGTGTACCTCACCCCTCTCTGGTAGGACAGGTCAGGGGTGGGAAACCCTACAGGCATGACGCAAGAGAGAATTAAGAATCGGAGAAAAAAATCATGAATGTCTCCGTGATGCAATTCCTGCCTTTTAACTGTATAGAAATCACTTGCTCTCCTGCATGAAAAGACAATAATTTCTCATTGTCAAAGTATTTATCACTGAGCATGCAGCAACTTTGATGTGCATAACAATAAACTGTGAACTCTCACCAGCACAACTTGAATCACAGAGGTTATGTTCCATCTCAAAGCAATCGCCTGCTACATGGAAACACAAGTCAAAAACTCAATCAAAATAAAAAATCTCAAAATTGTAAATGAATCATACTGAAAAAAACTTTTTTAAAGAAAAACCTGTTGAACTTTTCATTCATACTGAACATTAAGTCATTTAAAAATTCCACTTAGTTAAGTCAATTCTGCTTTGAATGGAAAATGAAATGAAATGAATTAGTAACTCACAACAAAAGCCACAGAAAACTTACCATGCAGAAGGAGAAAAATTAGCATAAAATGTGGACCATTAAGCAATAACAAGGACATGGCCATAGCAGCCCCGAGTTACTGCAGCTCCGGCCGCCTTCAAGCCTCCACATGTAAGTGAGATGAAAACCAAGCACTGTTCACAGCCAGTGAATGACCATGCTTGTGCGTGGACTTCCACAGTGACCCATACCGCTCACAGCATCCAATCAGGAAATACCTTCCAAGCTGGAGCTACAAACATACACTGGGCCAATCACTTGACACAACACTGGGCCCCACAAAAAAGGAGCTTTTCTAATACCCCCCTACGACTGGGACGGGGGTCCGAGTCCAGAAGAAAAGACATAAGCCACATATGGATAGGAAATTCAGTTTATTGCTGAAACTCACAGTTTGAAAGCTGATAGATTGTGTTATAATAAAACAGTGCAGCAAGATATCCAGTCTTTAGCTGAGACATTATATATATCAGAAAGGTTTCTGTAGGGATGGGTATTATGCAAAATGCTATTCAAAATACATTTGCACACACACACTTCTGCACCTCTAACTTACTGATGACTTCTGACTAATCAATAAGCCACACAACCAATTTTGGCTCTAATCTAATAAAAGTTGATTCACAAACTTCTCTGAGAACAAAGAAAACAGTTGAGGGAAGTAAACATAAGAGAAGAGAGACATCTAGTGTCTGTCTCACTGGGCTATAGGCTATACATTTGAAAAAGTCTTTGGCGCTGTGATGGCCATTCACAAAACATTTTGAAAGAAAATGTGCAATGCTCTCAACTCTGCCACATTCAGGCTCCTGCCTCCGCCAACTGCCACAACTGAATTACCCAACATCCCTTCTTCCCCCATCATTACCCGAGCTGGCCACCGACTTTCCACGATGCATCCGCCGCCGTGGTCCACGCCCGTGCTGCACGTCAGTCCGCGACGTCAGTCACTGCGTGTTGCTCTGATGATGCATTCAAGGCACATGAGACAAATGGTAGAAACGAGCTTTCTATATAAAAATACCGTTCACTTCACCTCCCAGGTCATAAATACTATGGGATTCCTTGAACTCAATTTTAAATTCCTTATATATGTTGTGTTTTTTTAAACATACTGATAGGACACAACTACTTGCTGGACTTTTCGTTTGTGGTTGACATTGCAATTTGTGTGCTGCTGTAAAACATTAACTTGAATGTATCATGCCATAAAAAAAAAAAGCTGAGGGTAATTATTATGACCAACCAAAGTCAACGAAAAACTTCAATCGTAACATTTTGACGACTTCAAACAAATTTGAACATATAAAACATGTCCAAATCGTCGCTTTTAACCATGACGTCGGTTATTCTGACAGGGCCTGAACGCACCATGAGTCCGGGCCGGGGGGGCGTAGGTTTGACCGGCTTCTCAGAGTCTCAGACACAATGAACCGGTGAGAGGCACGCATGTCGGGCTGGAGGCATTGGCACGGTTTTGGCAAATTGTTATTCTTATTTGTGCCTTTTATTTGATATAACTCGGGATTTCCAAGCAATCGACACGCTTTATGGCGGTAACACGGTTTAGCTGGAAACGGTTGGTTCGTTGAGTTTGATAAAAAAAAAAAAAAAAACGAGGTCGAGATCCAACTAGCCCCTCCTGGCGACTTACACAAGGCGGATTTACCGTTTTCTTTTTTCAAACTAAGGCCAGCACCCTCCGTCTACAGCGAGGCAGAAAACAATGTCGATGTCTGCCTATTCTGATTATTTCGCTGCCGAGTGTCTGGTGTCGATATCCAGCGGCCCCGTCCTGCACAGACCCACCCCGGTCGCCCCCGCCAGCCAGCCGACCCCGGTGGGCCTGCTCCCCGGGGAGCCCGACGGGTCGAGCGAGGACAGGGAAGTGCGGGAGACGCTGAGGCTGGAGGGGGCCAACATGATGGCGGTGGCCGGGATCCTCACCGACCTCCACGGCAAGTTCCGCCCCATGTCGGCCTACTCGGAGAGCAGCAACTCCTCGTGCGGGGAAAGCGGCTACACCACGTTGTCTGACTCAACTACCCCTACCATGACCCCCTCCGCCACCCCGGTCCCCGGACAGCAGCAGCAGTGGGGGGGAGGAGGAGGGGCCCCGCGGTCCCCAGTGAAGCGACATCAGTGCACTTTCGACGGATGCGACAGAGTTTATGGGAAATCGTCCCACCTGAAGGCGCACATCAGGACCCACACAGGCAAGCCCAGAGTTTGTTGGCTGCGGCGGTGATATTGCAGTCTAGTTAAGAAGCATGTTGTGTGCAGATATAATCCTTTGTTCGTGTATTTGTTTCCCAGAACATCAAGTTGGCCCCTAACTAACTTACCAGATCAGATATACCAATATGTGTGAAGTGTTGTGCTCGTTTCACATTTTGGGGTTACCAGCAGCTGGGTGGGTGGGTGCATTTTCCTATTTACCCGCGAGTTAGTACAATAACTCTGCCAAACAAAGGGGAAAAACTCCCCTACAGAGGGCTCCCGACAAAGAAGTAAACTAACAAAAGAACTGGGCTCAGTGGGCTGGACGTAAAAACCGGTGACGAAGGTCTTCCTCTAGACTGGATTTGCATATGAAATGAACGTAAGACGAAACCGTAAACGGAACGGAACGTAGAGAGGTTCATTATCGGACATGCAGCCTATCCCGGTCGCGGCTAATGCTTATAGCGCCTGTTATTGTTTTGGCCTTTTCTCGGCATCACTTCCCTTTTCTACTATCTATTGACAAGATAGGGACACGAGCTGTTGCATTTCCCACAGGCACAAGGCTCAGAGGCCGGGTAGAGTTGACTTTATGCTCCGAAATGTGTGTTGTAGCAAAGAAAAAGTCCTATGCATTGGGGTCAGATGGGACGCGTCCGGTAATGGATGTCTCGCAGCTAGCATTTTCGTTACATTTTGGTTGTGTTTGCGCAGGTTTCATCGCTGGATATTTTGTTGCACCTCACGTCGCATAGTCCCTTCATGTCATTTCACCTCTCAGCCACGTACAGCCGCTGTGTAAGAGTAAAGGTTTCGTTGAAAATGGTAAAATCTCATAGTTAGTCATATCAGAACTGTACAACGTTAACTGAGCTGAAATGCTCGCGGTTTCATCAAAATGAGGGGGAGTGGGTGTGTTCAGGGTCACTGAGCAGGCGCTAACGGATTAAGGACAGGAAACTGTGCGTAAAGAAACTCTTGTGGGAACGCCCACAAACGGCTGAGCAGTGAGGACTCCTGCGAAAAACGTGGTCTGGCTTTGTGATCTTCAATGTGGCTCTGAGCATCCAACTCGTTTTTCCTGGCTTGACTCCAGTTACCATGCACGAGATTAAGGCTAGTAGTAGCTTAATAAGAACAGTATCTAAATCCTATATATGGCCCGCTTTGTCACATATTTAACTATGAAGAGTGTAAAAAGTTGTCCAGGTCAGTCCTCCAAAAGTAGTGTCATGCAGTCAAGAGTAGAGTGGGCTTGTCATTATCTTAGCTTTCATAATGATGAGGTTCATTAAAGTAATAATTGAAGTTTGCTCTATAAATGCATAGAAAGAATAACTGATGTGGTACTAGGCCAAGGCTATCTAGGCCATTCACTCACAATTGGATGCTAACATATTTTCCTCATCAAGCAAATCAGTTGCATGCTTCCATGTCACTTTATTAGCTTTAAAGTAATGGTGTAAACCCAGTCGCCACATAATGATGTTAATGTACATTTTTGATGTAGTGACAACTTTATTCTGCCTCCACAGGCGAGAGGCCTTTCCCCTGCACCTGGCCCGACTGTGAGAAGAAGTTTGCCCGGTCTGATGAGCTCGCTCGCCACACCCGCACCCACACAGGGGAGAAACGCTTCCTCTGCCCACTGTGCGATAAGCGCTTCATGCGCAGCGACCACCTGATCAAGCACGCCCGCCGTCATCCCGACTTCCAGCCCTCCATGTTGGGCCGCAACAAGGGCACAACCTCCTCCTCTGCCCCGGGACAGGGCAGTGCCTCCAGCCAGTAGAGTCGGGAGGGGCGGGGCTTCCTGGTTCATGGGGTCTGCAGCAGCAGCTCAGACGGTCACAGGGAGTGGGTTCAAGTTAACCAGCTACAATCAGATCCACTGGCTAGGACTTAACATTGCTGTGTTGTGTTCACGTACGTGCACATACATACATACACATCCACACAAGCGAATACACAAAGACCTGGATGTGAGGGGGAAGTAGCCTCGCCTCCATCCGCACAGATGAATCAAGTGACCACTATCCGCTAACTCAGTACAACCTCATTCTCTCAAACTACAACTGAAAACACTCACAAATTGCAGGGATTCTCACTTTTTCTGTAAACTGCACATTCATCATCAGCCAAATCCTTTTTTTTTCTTGTGGTTATTTTGTAGAGGTGTTTTTGTGCTCCTTCAGTGCCCTTTACTTCTCTTGATTAGCACAATTTTGTGATGTTAGATAGCGAGGCAGAGAATGATTAGAAGCTTTTTAGCTTTTTTAGCTTTGCTGATTCCATATCCTAAGTTTTAGCTGTGGCACATTCCTTTTTTCTTTTTTTTTTCCTTTAACTGAATTAGTAACATCAATCATTGAGTCTGTCGTCAATATTTTTCTTGTAGAACTCATTGATTAAAATGCAGATCAAACTTTAATGTTACTGAAAAGTGGATCAAACTTCAGTATAGAAGAGCAGTTTGCACGCCATACTTAAGTCTAGATCAGCTATCATCCATGAAACGCTGACACATAATACACAGTAGTATTATGTCTAATACTGATGCAAATGTATATAAGCTTTAAGCTTTTAATGTAGAAAAAACTTAATGCTACTAGCAGCAGAAGTATTCATGTGATGAATTGTAGTCCTTATATTAGGGGTAACAGTATACGCTTGATAGGATGGCATTGCCTGTGAGTGTTGGTGTGTATGTGTTTCTTTATTTACATTTTTGTTAGAGACAGAACTGGGCAAAGTGTGTATGCGATGGTATCAAAATATTTGGGAGAAAAAGGTGACCATGAGGTGAGCTTGATTTTAGCCTGCCGTGCATGAGGGCGCCTTCAAAGTAAAAGCGCTCACATGCTCGCTGTCCACATTCCTTTACACCTTTGAGTTTCAGCACCAGATGAATGAGAATCTTACGTGTGACGTTCATGATCCACGTGAAGTGAGAAACAGTATTTCAACTGCACTGCGGTCAAGTTACCCTCAGTGTGGTGACTTAATTCTGTCAGAACTGCACCAACTTTTTGTATGGAAATCAATTTAAGGTTTTAAAAGTTGTTGAAATACTTTGTTTGATTCTCACAGTGGCAAGTTGAACATGGTCTGCTCTCATTTAGAAAAGCAAATCCCATGTACTATGCCGAACAAAAAATCACATTATGGGAATTTGCTTGGAGTCTACATGTGAGCAAATCAGTACCATGTTGAAATATTTTATGACATCTTGCCATACAGATTCCATAATCCTATGTATTTTGGAAATTGACACTCAAAAAATGAAAACACATGCAAGCTAAATTGAATCAAGCAAACCTCAACCAATTTAGACATCTAAAACCCATTTAAGTGCATACAATGTCCAGGTCTGTTTATAGAGAGGTTGAATTTTTTACTGTTTCCACACTGTTTGTCCAGCTAATGGACACATGATTCCTTTATCTCAGTGAACAACACTTCAGGAAACTCAGAAAGCCTTAAACTATGTCATAACTACTTTGCACCATGTTTACAGTTGATCATTTTACAGGTATATGCCCCTTTTGTGGGCTCATTACAGATACTCATATGCAATATGGCACTTTTTTCTTACAGGTGTTGTTTTAAAATCTATTTGGCTAACTGGTGTGATGGCTTGCACTGTTACTATGCTTCTACAAGCGAGCACTGTGGAACTTTGATAATGTGCTATCATTAACCAGTGGTTGTAAAACTGCCTTTGTCCAAGTGCTTTAGGAAGCGTGATAAAAGATCTGGGTAGGTATTTTTATTTGGATTGGGTTTTGTTTGGGGTTTTTTTGTCAGTTTGCTCAGTTTTTCGTCATTCAGGCCATCTCTTGTCATGCTAGTTGATCATGTGTAACTAGTTTTTTTTATTATTCAGACAGAGCTTCACTTCATTTGGTGCTCAGATCTGTTCAAGTTGTTTCCTCCACAGTAAGAATGAAGGGCATGACTGTCACTGTCTTCCTCTTTTGTATGTCAAACCACCAGATCGGCTCATTTTCATATATCAGTTCACTGCATTGTTGATCACTGTTCATTTAATGGGAAATGTCCTCACTGATTGACCGCAGTGCTTTGGAATTTGTACACATTTCGTCTTCAAAGGTTCGACCCGTTGCCGGTTCTCGGCTGCTGCTGGCAGCGGCCTTGAACGCGCGGACTGTACAGCTTCAAAGGAACACACAGTATACTTGTTTTCAAATGAAAATGTTTCCTTCCACCTCGCTCCGCAGATGGAAGTGTTTCCTCACACGCGGACTCTTTCCGGGTCGCTTATCAAAGCTATAGTATCACACATAAACCCTTACCTCAGTGATTTTGTGGTGTCCATAGAAAATCCATCCAGCCCTTCTTTGAGAATTTTTTTTTTTTTCCAGCTGTACCAACACTGTTAGTCCAGCATTTTCTGATGTATGCTGCTCTACACTGAGTTTGACTGTACTTAACTGTAGATGGTCTGTTATATACCCACGCTCCTTTCTGTCTCTTTATTTGGGCCTATATGCTGCATCACTAGTACCTGTGTAGCAGCACAATTCCCTTTCTATCCCACAACGAGCTCCTGTTGTCAGTACAGAGGTCAGTAAAGTCTTGGTTAGAGTAAATTCACCTACTGGATGAATCCTGTAGTAACAGCCTCTAAAAAAACCTAAACCAAGTGAAATGTTCTGGTCCATGTCTTTGACAATGACTCACTGTTGACTGGGACAGAGACTGAGGAGTGATATTCACATATAACACAAAGATACCTGTAGGCTGTCACTTCACTCCAGACGTAGATTGAAAGAGCTCAGTCCAAAAATATCTGTTCATATCACTAAATGTGGCTTGAATGACAAACGAGCATGAACCAATTTGACTTCCATTTTGCTGCGCTGCCTCGTTCTGGAGAAACAACGCCACCGTTTCTCTCCTCACCACACTAATTCAGATATGCACATTGTACAGAAACAAATGTTTTTAAATTGATGCCTAATTTTTACATTAATAATAATGTAATTTTTTAAATCCTCTTATCAAAGCTTTAGTTAAGGTCAATAGGAGGAACTGTGGAACTGAATTAATACTTGCTGCAACATGCTGTTTTGATATTTATATTCTCAGGTGTATTAAATTTTGGGCGTTGGAATTTCAATATTTCCTGTGCAACACCGAAGTACAAGCATGTCTCATTTCTTTTGTTATGCTGATTAATTTATTACAACGTACCATTTGTGTGGTTTAATTATTTGTTTCATAACTCATCATTTTGTGATATGGAACACTACTAATATTAAATGGTTCCATTGTTTGCTTGATATGAAAATACCAGTGCTTTTTAAAAAATAAAAATCCTTAAGTTGATGTTGCTTTGTTCATCTTTTAAGTGGGACATTTATTTTTTCCTTTTGCAGTTATGTTGCACTATTAAGCAGAGTATAGAGCATAAAAAATGTGTCAGCCTCAATGAAATGCCTCCAGCAGAAAGATTTATTTAAAGAGCAAATAACTTGAGATATTATGTCATAAATGCATTTTCCACCATGACACCAGCTGGAAATTGGGCTGTTGAAACACAAAAGTGAGGCTTTGAGCAACCTAAGATGGTAGTATGTGAACTTTGGCCCTGATCTTTACTCGGTCTGGACTGGACTTGGACTCTATGCGGTGGTCCTGGTGTGTGGTATGACATCAGCACTCATCAGAGTTCATCTCTGTTGCCGCTGGCCGAGAGCGGCCGCACCTCGCCCCGGGCAGGACGAGGAGTCACGGGTCGGGCCTCCGCTTCCCCGCTGTCCTGCTTGCGGCGGTGTTTGGCGCCGCCTCTGTCCCAGTCTGTGGCCACAGCCTCGTCGTCCCAGATGGTGGAGGTCTCTGTGTCGCTGAAGTAGCCGGGCTCGCCGGTGTAGTGGGTCGGGAAGAGCAGCAGCGGCTCCACTGAAAACGCTCTCAGATCCCTCCGCTCAAAATAGTGCATGTACTCGTCTCTGAAGGGACAGAGAGTGTGACATGTCAGAAAACAGAGAACAAACAACGCAATAATGCAATTCGTTGCTGCTAAGGAAGTGGAAATGAGGTATGTTTGCCAAAAATGCCCGCTTTCTGTCCGTTTGACAGTAAATAAGAGCTAGCAGGGACTCACTTTGGGTGCTTATTGAACATGATGGGTAGGAACTCATCAACAGGCAGCATCTTGCTCAGGGGCTCGGCCTCCAGGAGCCTCCTGGCCCCCTGCAGGGACAAGACGTAACCCAAGGTCCAGTAGGAGTAGTCTGGGTGCACCAGGTTCCTGACTCCCTTCACCCAGCGCTCCGGCTCCTTCACCTGCAGTCGCTTACGGCCAACGTAACTGTGTGAGGGAGTGGCAGAATGAGAGAGAGAGGGAGATACAGACATCGATGAGTAGAGACAAAGAGGTGTGGCGTGTTTTTAGTGAGTAAAAAGGTACTATTGAAGGAGAAGGTGAATAGGTAAGGGACTGAATCAGTGAGGAAGAAGAAGAAAGCTCCAAACAGGACCCACATGAGATCCCAGTGGAGCTCCGTTCTCTTCACATCGTCCATGATGGCCACCAGCCTGCTGCGAAACCTGGGCTCAAACCTCACATCGTCCTCCAGCACCAGCACCTGTTGCAGTTCCTGCTTCACCACCTAGGGGGCGACACACACTACAGGCTGCCTCACCGTGTCCATCTAAACCTCTCCATACTGCTGCACAGGCATCACCTTCACTGCACTGCACCTTGAATCAGCATTGCATTCAAAAGGTGAATTCAGTTCAGATATCTTCTGTTAAAAACTGAACCTGTTTCCAGATGTTGTAGTGACTGAGAAAGCAGCCGATCTCCCCTCTGGTCAGCACGCGGTCTGAATGCGGGTCTTTGTACCCAGGCAACATATCTATACCCATTGCCTGCAGCTGGGAAGAGTTCAAGGCTCTGTGAACAACACAAGTAAATATTGTACTTATAATCAGAGCCAGCATTCAAACTGGCTCCAGGTGTTTCATGACAGGTGAAGCTTACTAAAGAGTATGAAAATGTACAAAGATGTTTTTTGAATTGCCCAGATCTTCTCTCCTGTGTCTCCCTCTCAGTGTTCCTACTGTCAATAAAGCAAAAATGCTAAACACACGTTGCTTTTGTTAAATTCCACCATTAAAGGTGCTAGGATAGAATGTAATGGTAAAATTTGCTATTCTAATTGTGTATTTCCTAATATAGGCTATTAATAACTCCTATTATCCTATTTCAGGTATTTCATCATGTAAAAAGGGCTTAATGAGAACTGTTATGTCATACTTGCCATCCACCGCCTCAGTCAGAGTGATGTTGAAGCCCAGGACAGCCAGGCTGCTCAACATCCTGTCCCGCCGGTCCGGACGGCGCTTCAGATTGATCAGAAAGATCTAGAAGTGCAGGAGAATAAAATGTTTTTCAGCTGTCCAACTGCTCAAATCCAATTCACCTAAACCGCATTTCTTAACTTGGACTGGAAAACATTTATTCAGCCCTGCAAATGTATCTGTACCTCGTCAAATCCCATCTTTCCTGCTTCTTTGGCCGTGTGGTGCACATACTGTGAAAGCTCCATGGTGTAGTCAACTGGAAAGGAATGTCACACGTTCACACTGAATCATTTCAGATGAAATATGGTAAATTCAATCTTTACATTTCATAGCACCGTCTTGGTAAGCATTCTTTGGTTCTGAGGGAATTCCTTAGTGCCCTTCAACGTCTAGCCGGTGTGGGAAATTTCAAAAAGAGGGGGAGCGAGAGAGAAGAGAGGCAGTGGGTTTTAACAGCGGAGTGAGAGATCTGACGGGACCGTGAGAGTGAAAAGGACCAAATGTCCTCACATAGACAAGCCGAGGAGACAGAGTGAGCAAAGAGAATATAGGCATGAGGATATACACAGATTGAAATAGAAGGAGAGCGAAAAGGAAGAAGAAAGGAGCAAACCAAAAGATGAGAGAGGAAGATAGAGAGCCATGCAATTCATGCAGTTGTTAGTAAGTAAGTGCTTACTCAGCGCCTCTGTCAAGGTGTGGGTAAAACTCTCCTCTTCTTCCTCCAGGGTCTGATGCTGTTTGAGCGGCAGTGGCAAATATCCATAATGCTCCCTGTTGCACACGTACATCTGTACCTCTGCAGTGTGCATTTAAGTACATAAATCCTTTCAGTATTTTCACATGCCTAATACTTGAAGACGTCTCTATAGACCATTGACATGAATCTGATTCTCATGTGCTTAATCGCTTTAAATAAAAACACAAGTTGTCAATGTGTGTGGTCTGACCTGCCTGCTGTGCAGAGAAAGCGAAGGCCATGATGTCGTCCAGGTGGTGGGGGTAGTCGGGGTGTGGAGGGTAGAAGGCCAGCACCTGGCTGGCGGCCCGCCTCAGGTCCAGCAGGAAGGTGGAGTGCACCATGGGAACAGGGAAGCAGCCCTGACGCTTCCACTTGCGGATGGGGATATACTCTGGAGTGCGTCTGTAGTAGCCCTATATGGGTGTTAAAAGACCCAGGAGTATTTATAAGACTCACAAATTAATCCAGTTGATGGTATTTTTAGTAATGCTTCATAGTTTTTTGTTTCTGTGATTAGCTTTGAGCATCGTGCATAGACAATGTGTTCTGTATCTGCTCTATTTCTTTTTCTAGTCTGTAGGAGTTTGTACCTGAGCGGTCATGCCACACCAGAAGTTGGAGTAGAGAACTCTTGATTCCAACATGGGCGCCACAAGGGTGAGATTCTCTGCCATCATGTCTGTGAGCACCCACCGGTTTGTCAGCAGGTTGTCACAGTCCACAAACTGAGGGACACAGAAGACACATCAACACCGGAGCGTTTTCTCCAAAGTGATGATCACTTCTCCCTGATCACTCACTTTGAAGCAGAGAGACCTTCATCACAGCAGATGACAGAGTGACACTAGTGTCTGGTGACATATAGTGATACAGCAGATACTGTGATAGTGGATGATGAAGCAATAAGCAGGTAGTTAATGCCTTTATCGGCGGATCATTATAGTGTCTCACCAGTATGTAGTCGGCCCACAGTCCTCTGGCAGCTCTGAGTGCCGCCTGCTTTAACTTCATCACCTGGGTGAACCGAGACTTGGGCCAGTGCTTTGGACCTTGCTCATCTGCATAGGAGCTGAAGGAGAGAGAGAGAGAGAGAGAGAGAGAGAGAGAGAGAGAGAGAGAGAAAAGCTATCAGTCTTAATTCAGTGAACACTAATTAAATTGAGTCTAATGAAGAGGATATTTTAAGAGGATAGGAGCATGTCAGGTTTTCTCCCACGCCATAAAACTTGTGGTTAGACAATACCAGGATAGAGGATATTTTCCGATAAAGGTTTGAAGTCAACAATGAGGGGTTTGCAGTGGCAGTTCACCTTGGTTGCTGCGTGGGTCTCGACTCCACAGAGTGGTACAGGTGCTGGACGCCTCTAAGCCACTCCTGCAGCACAGCTGTGGTGTTGTCCACACTGTGGTCAGACGCCGCCCTGAGGTCAGAGGTCAAGGAGCATTACTGAACAATACTTCACCACTGTCTTTTCCCTTCAGCATGCATTGACTCTCCACATTATCCCCCTTCTATCTGTTCTTTCTTTCTTTCTTTCTCTCTCCTTCTCTACATCTCTCTCTCTCTCTCTCTCTCTCTCTCTCTCTCTCTCTCTCTCTCTCTCTCTCTCTTTCATCTCCAAAACCCATGTTTACTTTCTCACTTGAATGAGAAGGGGTTGAATTCAGGCCATCATCCATCCTGTTTGCTAATGAGTGGTGATGCAGAATGACAAGAATGACATTTTTAACCAGTGCTGTCAAAGTGGCTACTAGTGTTTGTCTTGTTGCCATTTTAATTGTTACATCTTAGTTATTAACAAGTTTGCTTATGTCGGCGACATTTATTTAATTTTTTTCCTCAATAACTTTCTGAGTCAATATAAAATCTGTTTACATTGCTATAAATTAATGGAAATTTTAGAACATCAGTGCATTTTATGAAACTTTGTTTTCCTACTTATAGGCTACCGGGACTAATCAAGACTGGATGTTAGTGATACACAAATTAATTTTTGGAATTAAATCATCACTCAATATCCCTATTAACAGATTAATAGATGTAATCTTACCAGATGGAAATGCGGTCCTTTGGATAGTCCAGTCTGTCAATGCATCCCAAGAAGTACGGGAGGCTGTGCTGTGCATTGCGCGCGAGGATGGTGATCAATACTTTGGGCTTCAGCAGAGAGGATTCCCGGTGGGTTGATGGCTGGGGATCAATGGGCAATTCCTCTGTGCAGGTGTGCAAGAGTCTCCCGGCTGAAATCACAAGAAACAATGCGAATCCCACAAATCCAAAAGGCATTATTTCCAATGTGGTACCTTTGTCTCCCTTCAGCCTCGCGCCGGTGCAACTGAGAGAGGGAGAAAGAGAGAGAGAGAGAGAGAGAGAGAGAGAGAGAGAGAGAGACTGAAGGCATGTGGCATCTAGTCTTCAGTGATGTGGGCAGGTGAGGTCAGCGTCCAACTGGTACAACCCAAAAATGTATATGCAAATTGGCAAATTAACATTAGCCTAATTCATCAAGCTAATGAAATCTCATATATACATTAATCATGCATTAATCCATTCAATGATTAATTTCAATTCATTTGATTTCTGTAGTTCTTATTTCTCCACTAAGGAGATGTTGACATTTGCTCTCTCACTTTTAATTACTTTTAAACATAACCATCTAATGGATATATCAGACCATGGACTGAAATAAGTGGGCATGATTGAATCAATTTCTGTACGGCTTCCCAGCATGGAAGTATTGATTTCTAACAACGGTATGAGAAACATTTTCCACCCGGACGACTTACATTGTAGCACATCGGCAAACCAATGAAGCGCGACTGCGCTACTGAAAACACACACATGCCCGCAACAGCAGGACGTCCTGACGTTGGACTTGCATTACTTAACCAGTAGTTACAGCAGTTTAGTTGTGAAAATGTGGGAAGCGTCAGACAGAGCAGAGAAACCTTCAGCTCCCAAGTGGATCTTACAGCACCCGGTGGTGAGTGCTAAACCCGTCCAGTGACCTGGATGATGATGCAGTCTGACTGCTAATGCTAAACGGTGCAGTAACGAGTGTTCTCCTCGCCTCTCCTCATGTTAGCATCAGCACATGATGAGTCTGGATGTGCAGGACAGCGGCCAGGTGCATGCAGCTTTCCTGGTGTACATGGACCTCGCTGAGGGTGAGTTTGACCGCTCGGGACCCAATCTGAGTAAAGTTGTAGTGTCATGCAGAGACCCAGGCTCATTAAAACATCCTAACAGGGCTGCAGTCAAGACTTAGTCCAGTCCGAGTCAAGACCAAGACCAGAGCAAATTAAGTCATATTGAAGAACAAAATAGGCACAAAAAAAACTACATGTGAAGGCTTTCATTCCAAAATTAGATATCCACCATATGAAAAAAAGTGACACCTACTTTTTCCAAAGTAACTGACAGAACAAAATCAAAACAAATGATGATACTTTTTAAAGGACAGCAGATAACTGAAGTCCTTCACTGACAAAATTGACAAAACACTTACAGACTGGATTGCTGTATATTTTAAAGATACTGAATGATGAACATCTTCCAAATGGATATATAGCATTTTGGAATACAACTGTTCATGTCTTTCCAAATGTCAAAATAATGCTCCAGGAGGTTTTTTTTTCTTTACAGATCAACAAAGATGATCTGTACTTTACCCTTTTGACTAATCAATGCACAACAGTTTGAAGATCATTACATGCTATACACAGGTGCAATCTTATAAGTTGTTTGTAGTGCTGGGGGGGAAATAAATGAAGGTGGAGGAGGAGGAGAAAAAACATATCTTTGATGTTTTTTAGATAGGCGAGAAGAAGTCAAGTTAATATCCAATAGCAGCTGAGATCTAGACAAGTCCAAGTCAGAAAAGTGGACTTGAAACCGAACTCAAGTACTAAGAACCCACCAGGTCATAAACTCCACATACACCGCCATAGACAAAGTAAGCCTACCACTTCACCCCCATACACACTCACACCGCTTCTCTGTGCATTGCAGTGCGTCAGTGGAAGGAGGTGTCCAGCATCAAGAGTGCTGAGCTGCAGGTGGTGCTGCTGGAGGGGAGGGAGAAGGAGGGCGCCCCCCTCCAGACGGTTCTCCCCCTGCCTGTCCACCGCTCCCTGAGCCACCGAAGGTGACAACACACTGGATCAAATTTACTGTTATCGTTTACCATAAAATATCTGTTCCTCTTCGTCATCATCATCCTCCTCCCCTCCTCTCCCACCTGTAGTATACGAAGTGTGTTGGACAGAGGCTCTCCTGTGTTGCTGTGCGCCGTGGCGTCCGATTCCACCCTGGTCTACCAGAGGATGACTGATGGGTTAGTGACACCCGACCCTCCCGCGGGCCCCATCCAGGATCAGGGACGGCGGCAGCACCGCAAGAGACGGCAGCAACACTGACTGAGCGGCAGCTGGCCCACGGGAGAAAACCACGAACCATAGAAGAGCCATGTGGGACGGGCTGCCAGCCGCTGTGCCTGAGGGACTGGTGTCTGGAAAGAAGACAAGACTACTGACAAAATGGTGAACTGGTGAAAATGGACCTGTCCATTAGTGTCATTGTAGGTTCTGTATGTGGCTCTCAGGGTGATACAGGGAGACAAAGTGAATAAGAAACCACTGGCTACCACAAACCACTGAAGTCGTGTTAATAATAGAAACTGTGGCAGAAGCTGGAGCCTAACCCACGCTGCAGTAAGCCAGTATGTTGTGGTGCGGCAGCCTGGAGTGATTTTTTTGTATTATATCATACTAATTCTGTTTGCAGGGATGCCACTGCGCTCTGACCACCTGGTGCATTATCCTTTTGGATACATCAGCTTAAACCCCTTTATCCTGCTGGCATAAATGAAGATTGTAATTTGATCCCTTTTCTATAAACATAAGTGACACTATATCTTCCAGAGTGTTGTCTGTTCCTGCCATTCAAAGAAAGTTCAAAAAAGTTTAAGTTACTTTGTAAGGAATAAAGAAAATTGTTCAAAGTTGCATTATACCAAATTAGTAAGTGTGGCTTTGATAACAGATGTAGCTTTGGAGGCTGTACTGATCCCTTGATTATATTTACATGTTTGAAGGTTTTCGCCAACTATTGGTTTGAACTGATTTATGAACGGTGAGAAACCTAAAGGCCCACAGTGATAGCCATAGTTGTTTTGGAATATGCTTTGTGAATAATGCTAATTTTAAATATTGTTATTTCAGTATGTCTAACTGGATGGTGGATGTACTTGAAATTGTTTGAAATTACAATGCACAGTATTGACTGACAGTGAAATTCTATGTGATTCCATTCTATGTGATGTGTTTCCATGTGATTACAACACCACAATGATTAGTAATTAGGTTCACCTGGCAATCTACCGGTCCCCTATAAATAAGGAACGTATTCCTTCATTTGTACATACTGATGAAGGCAGGATGACCGAAAACGTTCTGTGACAGATGAACAATTAAATCAAGTGAATGATATATTTCTGAGTGTGACCCTCTCTTCACAGAATGGTTGTATTATATCATACAACATGTGCTGATGAATGTCCTTTGTTGAATGCAGCTGCACGGTATTTATTTAAAACTAAAACTAATAAAACGAATATGTTGTTGGTAAAATGATTCATCTGGCAGGTGTCATGCTGGCTGCTCCCATTAAAACAACACAAACAGTCTCAGCTGTTGGGATAACTTCCTGAAAACACTTTTTTTATTTTTCTAGAAAAACAAAAATCGAACATAAAAACCAAACGAACACAATGACATAACACTTGTGAGAGCAACACAGAATCAGACTACTACGCAACTCTGCAGCGTCCTCCCTGTAGGTTTAACACGGCTAATGGAGCAGATACTGAAACAGGAAAGATCCGTGACCCTGTTGTGTGAGTGCGTGTGTGTTTTAATCTTAATGGTGCGACAGTGTCTAATGAGAAGGAGGACGTGACTACATGAGACGGTGACTAGAACACTTCAACCCTGAGCCTTATTCAACATAAATACCCTACATCATAACGTAAACAGACATGGACAGACAAACACACCGCACTTTATGGCCAACAGACTGTAGAAAAGAAGTTAATACTGTCCAAAATGTGTCTTGGAATGCAGGAAGTTTCCAACCCTTTGACTTATCACGGGGTGCTTTCAAGGATGAAATATTCAGAATGATGCAGATAGAGGCATTATGTTCTCTATTCAGTGTCGACAAGAGCATTGCTAGTTCTACTGTCACCCATTTACATCTGCAACAGTCTGAGTGTTTCACAACACCTACGGGGAAGTCTCGGCGGCAGCGGCGGCCGTGTACATCGACCTTTCAGGAGTTCTCCAATCAGAGGAGAAACGATAAGTGTTTCCTTAAGATCCCAGGACCTCTGTCATCCTACCTCCTCATAACGGCTTCATTTCATTATGAGAGCAGTTCTGTCCAGACAGAGGATCCATTGTACTTGCTCGGCTCGTGGTCGGAGGTAAACGTAAATGCGGTGCGCTCGCTTTGGAGAACCAAGAGAAATCATAGACACTGAAACAGCTTTGATTTTGACAGCGCTCTTCCTCGGGGGGGCGGGAGCGGGGAGGGGGGTGATCTGATGAGGAGGTGCTGGGCAGAAAGGGTCGTAAGTAGAAGGGCAAGAAGGTGCTTAATTCAAGTCGGTCGTCCAGTCTTCTCAAGCGTGTACACGGGACAGTCAGAGCAAGATAGAGTCCCCCCCCCCCCCCGGACATGGTTTCACATGGTACGGTCCGTCCATAACACGGGAATAACAGTTCCTCTCATACTGGGACTGAATGGAGACACGGCCACAGTGCTATGTCATATCCTCCTCCTCTGAGCAATAGTCCTGCCCCTGCACACAAGAGATAGAGAAAAATATGCTTTATTTTCAGCAACAAAACTTCAGTCAGAGTAGATGCAATAGTTAAAAGGAAAAATCCACTGTAAAACACTTAAACACATTGCTTTTTTAGGCCCATTGTGTTGCTCAGTGGTATATTTTTCTTACTCCTGTGGATAACTGGACAAACACACATAAAGTGATGTCACGTCCAGATATTTTCAGATATTTGATGACTGAAAATGTTCCAACTATCTAAAACATCAACGGTAAACATCAGGTTTTGGTGTCAAAGAGCAAGGGCTTCTCTCTAGACTCAGTATTTTGCACTGACTTTCAACAGTCATATAAGGAGAAACACACTGTAGAAGAGGAAGAGATGCCCATTTCTCCACCGGCAGTAGCCTCAATAGACCATGATGCAACACAGCCACGAGACAAGTGTTTTGACGTGTTTTGATTTTTTTCTTGACTGGAAAAATACATATAACCCACAGCTGAATGCTACAAGTTGTTCTATGGAGGTTGTTGAAAGGCATTCTGGGAAATGTAGGTAGTCACTAACTGAACTAGAAGTAGACGAGGCACGTTGAGGGAAAGCGGGTACAACAAAAAAGTAAGTCACAACACTTCATCACAAAATAACTCCTGGGATGCATTGAGCATCACGGACTCCGAGGATGGATTTTTCCTTTAAGTATGATAGATAAAAGTCAGTGAACCAGCTGAGGTTGTGAAGCAAGTAACAAGTTCTGTGATATCTTTTTGCCATCTGCAGTGGAATTAGTCTCCTATTCTGTGAGATACATGATGCTGCAACAACGGGATGTCACTTCTTACCTTTTCAATCTTCTCATCCAACATCCTGAAGAATTCCTGCTGGCTCTCTGAGGAGTGGATACTACTGCAAGGGAAACGGTACAGACTGTTACAGACCTGCGGTATAAAAGCCGGGCATGTCACAGTTCACAATCACTGTCATGATGCTGTGATGGCCCAGCCTGGGACACGACAAACAGTTTGGATGAACAAGGTTCCACTGTGTACAGACTAGACCTACACACCAGTATGAGAATAACAGAGGACATAAAAAATAATGTGTTGATGACACTGTAATAGCAAAATGTCATCGACAGTTACAGTAATAGTCAGTGACACTTACAGTATCTTTCCGTTTCCATTTGGTCCCGTGTCATCTGCCTGTTGACTACTGCCAAGTAGGGCGCATTTCTCCTGTAAGACACACCCATGCATACACACACACACACACACACACACATACACAAAACAACTGACTAATTAAATAATTGTCTATGTCCCATTGTACAGCAGAACAGAAAAATAGCACACAGACAGACAGACAGACAGACAGACAGACAGATAGATAGATAGATAGATAGATAGATAGATAGATAGATAGATAGATAGATAGATAGATAGATAGATAGATAGATAGATAGATAGATAGATAGATAGCAGAATGAAATAAAATCACGCACTGTACTGTCCTGGTTGTCCCCTCCTCCCTCTTCTCCACTGATGTACTTGACTTTCTCCACTCCTTTCATCTTGTACTCCTCTGTCAGAGAGAGAGACAGAGTGGGAGACAGAGAGGGAGAGAGGAGCGCATCTCCTCCTATTAATACATGACATCAGAGCGCAGCGGGAGGCGAGCAGAGGACTGTCCTCTCACCGCCACTCTGATCAGCACAATCCAGGTCAACAGTTCTCACAGTTCAGTACTTGGCAAAGTAATTATATGCTTGAATTCTCACGCTTCGAACTAAATCCTCTTTCAACAATGGCTGGCAAGCAGCAAAACACATGAGCTGTCAGACCGATTCCCCTCCTCTCTCCCTCTCCCTCTTTCTCACACATGCACAGTCTCCCTCTCTCTCTCCCTTTTACATGGAAGAGAAGGTATGATGCACAGGAATGATGGTCTGATACCCAGACACAGCCATGCACATGGTTATCGCTAACTTAGGGGATCACCGAATCTGATTATGAATGCAACTAAATAGCCGAACAGTCAAATGAAGTTACCTGATTCCATTGTGTGAAAAATCAATTTTACACTCACAATGTATTGGCTAAATATGAGGTGTGATTATTACAGCAGCATTACCAACTATGAAAATATTGCAGTGATGAGGTTGTCATTTAGTGCAGGTGTTTATACAAAAGCTATTTAGTAGATTTCTTCATCCACAGGACAACTAGATGAAATGAAATATCTAGTAAGACTGAAGTAGGGTTTGACTGATATGGGTTTTTTTGAACGTTGCCAATAGCCGGTATTTTGTGTCATTATTAATTACCATGTTCATGCCAGAAAATTACAAGTATTTGGATTTCCCCCCATAATTTTATTCTTGGCAGGGTGAAAAGCTGAAACAGCTGAAACAGCATTTAGACCATCATGTGACATTAGAACTCACTGAAACCCAGACTGATGAAATACTTCTAGGTTGGTCAGCAGCTCCTTAAGTCAGGATGACCCACCACACATTCAATGGTAGAGGGAATTTTGCGTTACATGGAAAAAATCAATAAAATGTGAATATCTTTGCAGGTTTTACAGACTGTTTTCATGTGGCTGTGATCAGGGAATGAACCTCCATCATATCAGCAGTGGATGACACTGACCGATTTTAAATAAAAGGCCAATATTGGCAAACCGATAGATTGGTCTAACCCTAAATCCTTGCAAATAAGGTGAAGGTGAAGAGGACTGACCGGAGAGCAGGTCCCCATTGCTGTAGGCTTTACTCCGGCCCTCCTCACCGCTGGGCACGGCCGACACCTGCTTGGCCGAGGTGCAGCCCATCTCCTCCTCAGCCGCTCTCCTCCTCACCCCCGAGCATTACAGGCCGACCTAGGGAGGGGGAGCGGACACGGGGAGGGGGAGGGGGGATTCATGGGAAATACAGGCAGGAGAGCGGGTTTTATTTAGATCAGGAGTTCCCAAACTTTTTCTAGTCAAGGACCCCCAGATCTTGGTTGTCTGTCCCTATACTGGAAGTGGAGACATAACAGTGGAGAGAGTGAAAGCTGATCATAACAGTCATCCTTATATATTCTGTCTGCTAAGTTCTACTACTAGGACTCCTCATGTTGCTGGGAACCCCCTGGAACCTCCTGGGGATCCCTATAGACTCCGGCTTGGGAACCACTGATTTACATTATCAATTAGTCATGAAACGCCCCGCCCTTGAATTAAAACACACAGGCTAACGCGATCTATTCTTAGAAAGACAATAAAATAGCCGGTTTAGCCTGGTTATGAATCACGCACGCTGCACGCCATGCGCCGGCCCGGGACGCACCAATCACAGCGGCCGACGGTGCCAGCTGCACCGCAACAATAGGCCTTTCAGGCTCTTAGCGATGCCACCGTGCCAAGGCGCCGGGTCATTTTGTCGGTGAATGGGGGGTTTCTGTGGCGCTCAGGGGATTAAAATGTGGCCGCGCACAAGCACTCTCCCCCCTCCATCGGATCGGCCTGTGCGGCCCGCAACATTTAGGCTAATATTAATGTTCTGCCATCCAGGCTTGAACACAGACGGAGTGTTTTGCATTTCCCAGGTACGCTCTCTGAAACACTGTGATGTCGAGAGGCTGATCTCACTAAAGTGCACAGCTGAGTCCAGCTGCAGAGTCAGCTGCTGCTGTCACGTCTCAGTATCGACAGGCTACATCCTTTTAAATGTCTACATTTCCCTGGATAAAAAGCCCTGGCTAAAGGCTACAGCCCATAAACTACTCCACATCACTGGGCTAGTTCAGACGACTGTGGGCTATCACATCATTAGAAACAAGAGAGGCGGCGAGGAAAATAACGTTACATGCGCCTCGGTGCGGCAAATGTCAATCATCGTCTCATTTCACAACATCAAAGGTGGGGAAATAATTATCAAGATGCCTTATACAAACAGCAACAAAAGAAAATGCGAAAAGAGCAGCCATTCCACGGCCAGCAGGAGACACCATATCAGATAGACGGGAGAAAAACAAACAATAGATTACAAAACAAATGCTATAGCAATAGAGCACAAATACCGTTCTGTACAGGATCTGTCCATGGTTCCTCTCCGTGGTTTCTAGTTCAAAGTGGCTTTAGTCGAGACTGTAGGCGGAGGACCCGCATCGGGAGACCGCATCTGCATCTCTCAGTTCTCAACACAGGCATTAGCAATCGAGATGCAGTCAGTCCGTCTGCCCGCTGTCTGGCCCGTCTGCTGAATTTCACAACCTAGTATTGTGTTAAAGTGATAAAATCATGTTTCACTGAAATTCTTAGCACAAACAATGGAAAAATATGACGAGCATTAGCCTAAAATTATTGGAAACAACACAATTCTGAAAAATCACTTTGTCATTTTAAGTGCAAAAACTGAACATACATGCCTCTCTCATTTAGGAAAACAATTAAAGCATCGTACCTCTTTATGCAGTGCTGTTTGGTAGATGATAGATTGACTACAAAGCTAGTTGCTACTCGGACCTAATTCCCCGACGCACCATGGACTTCCGGCCAGCTCATTCGTCCTGCATCATCAAAGTTGACAGCTAACTCCTTAAGTTTGTTAAGTGTGCCTTTTGAGCCAAAACCGACCGTGGACACTGCCGATATTTTTCACCGCCAACATGGTTATACTTACAATGATCGCTCGTGTGGCGGACGGACTGCCGCTTGCTGCGTCGATGCAGGAGGATGAACAGGTATGAATGAAAAGCTAGCTTGTCCATAGCCCCAATACTAGCCATTCTCTTGGAGAGAACATCACACCAAACTCTATTCAAAAATCTTTCAATTTAATGATGGCTTGCTTATCGGCGAGGGTATACCTCCGAAAACATGACGTAAGACATTTTGTGAATCGTTACGGTCTACTGGTAAATTCGGCATATAGATTATCCACCGAGCAGAATTCATTTGATTAAAACACACCCCTTAACATTGCTTTATATCAGTCTTGGATTTTGGTGGAAGAAGATTGTGAGAATAACAGAAGAACCAAATCTAGAAGTTCAAATTACGTTGAAATAATTGTTGCTTGGTGGATTGGATAGCTACACGTCGAACTGAAGAGGGGGTTAACTATTCGTAAAGGGAGTTTGGCGACCCGTGCTCTTAATACAATGGCACGTATTGGGGTACCTTGCCTGTCATTCAGATATGTATCTTGATATCTCTTTCTATATACAGTATGTATTACTTTCTGAAACGTTGAACTTGAACTTCAGAAAATACATGCAGTATGGTAATTCCCAGTTTAAGCTGTAACATGCTTATCCTCATCAGTCAGGAAGAGACCTCCAGCAGTACCAGAATCAAGCCAAACAGCTGTGCCGTAAACTGAACGCCCAGAGTCCTAACCGCTGCACCCTGGAGGCCCGGGACATGGCCTTTCAGTAAGTGAACAGAAGACACAGGGTATTGATTATCTACTCCTCTGCCTTAACTATGTGTGTTTTCTTCAGAGATACAGAGGGGAAAAAAATCTGATCTCTCGCTCCATGGAATCAAAAGTGCATTCATTCTGACTGTCGGTCATTGCATGGGTGTTTTTGTTTTCAGCTATCTGATGGAGCATGGTGTGTGCTACCTGGCCCTATGTGAGGCTGCATTTCCCAAGAAGATGGCTTTTGCGTACCTTGAGGACATCCAAACTGAGTTCCACGACCAGTATGGGAAGAGAGTGCCCACAGTATCGAGGCCCTACTCTTTCATCGAGTTCGGTAAGCAAGTTTTTCTCTTTTTCAGCACATTCAAGAAACATTACAGCTCTTCTAAACACTGCAGAGGGAGCAGCCATCAAGTTGTTTCATCTGCTAATATATATATATATATTGCATCAGACCATTCACATTAATCGATGAAAATTACAAGCAGAAACCATAAAGGACAAAAACCTTGACTGAGCTTAAACCATACTTCCGCTGTTCTAGACACGTACATCCAGAAGACAAAGAAGACATACATTGACAGCAGGGCCAGGAGGAACCTGGGCAGCATTAACACAGAGCTGCATGATGTGCAGAGAATTATGGTGGCCAACATTGAGGAAGTTCTGCAACGTGGTGAAGCCCTTTCTGGTAAGTACACAAAAAAAAAAAAAATACATCAGACGCAGCCAGGTTTCCATCACAAAATAGATTCTACATCTCAAAGGCAATTCCTGCTATTCAATTTAAATAAACATTGATTGATTGTCAATGCTGCCACGCGTATTTGCCAAACTGAATGTACATTTACTACCAAAGAAATATCCAATTAATCTCAACTCTATACTTGTATTTCTTCCAGCTCTAGACACAAAAGCCAGCAATCTGTCCAGCCTGTCGAAGAAGTACCGCAGCGATGCCAAATACCTCAACACCCGCTCCGCCTATGCCAAGGTGGCAGCCGGGGCAGTTTTCTTCATCACTCTCATCATTTATGTGCGTTTCTGGTGGCTCTGATGGACTCTGAAAAAAGGACTTTGAAAGAGGGGAAAATTTGTCTGTTTCCCCTTTTAAAACCAAACATTTAAACTTGTTGCCGTTACATTTCAGTTCTACACAAAAAAAAACACAGTACTTAAAGGGTACCTTAAGGGGGTAATTTACAGTTTGTCCATGTTAAAGAGAGAGTTTCTATGCTTTGTCCAGCTGTGAGTTATGCCATATATATATTATTCTGTGCCATAGATTTGTATAACCAGCCTTCTCTATGTATGAAAGCGAATACTGCCCTATCTACACATCATGGAGAATGGTGTGAGTTAACACAATCCTGTTTACTGGAACAATGAGAGGAGGGGCTTGAGAAGCTATCTGTTTACACAGCGGTAGAGGGGTTTCTTTCAAAGTTTCACCGTGAAGGAGAAACTATCTATCCATATGCAATGGTCTTAAAGTGTGAAAAGTCTTATACTGTGGCAAAAAGTTGTTTATTGTTTACAAAGTGTACACAATTGTAAGAAAGTCTTCTTGGAAATAAGATTATATATTTACCAAATTCTCAGTGTCTGTATTACAACTCTTTGACACAACAGTTATATTTCTATCAATATCACTTAACACTGAAAGTCCCTCCCTTTAAAAAAAAAAAAAAAAAAAAACCT
Source organism: Centroberyx gerrardi (assembly GCF_048128805.1). NCBI lineage: Eukaryota > Metazoa > Chordata > Actinopteri > Beryciformes > Berycidae > Centroberyx > Centroberyx gerrardi. The sequence goes on from NC_136009.1 coordinate 11,081,905, forward strand.
CACTCACACACTCATGCACAAGCACTCTCCCTGTCATACATACAAACCCTATTCAGCCAGCTCATGTTCACACAAAGAACACATTATGTAGAGCGACAACATGGAGTTACAGGAGAAGCGACAGTCACACCTACACAAACCTGGGAGCCGCCCAGTACAACCAGCTTCATGTTGGTGGCCTCTGAGAGGCTCTACTGGAAAAGCTGGGGAAGAAACCACTGAATCTGAATGTTCATGCAAAACTCTCCCAAGAGATGAGAGAGAAGAATTTGCCTGCACCTTGGTGGCCGTGCAAGAGTGGAGTAAAGAATGAAGTGCTGCCAGTAGAATTGACTCAAATGAGAAAGACACCTGGCATAAAGACTCAGCTGGATCTGTCAGCCAAAAGCCCACAGCCACTGTAGCAACACCACATTCTTCATACTACTCCATGCTCTACACACCAAGAAGGAATCCAGCGAGACAGACACTTGACACAAAGCTTCGTACTGCTCCACTGACAAGTCTACATTGTCAATGGAGCAGATCCCAGCTGTAGGTGTTTTGCTTTTCAGCTTTGGGTGAATCGTTAGTCTTTACAAATGTTGACTGTGCATCTACTAAATTGCTATGATGTAATTACAAATGATTGGTGTATGTATTGGTGAACTGAGAGATATATACACTCCTTTATACCCTTTGCTCAAGAGAAACGTAAGTAGTAGTAGTTTGAGGGTGGAGAGAGCAGTTCATATTTTCTTCACAGAATTTCCCAGTTGGTAGGGGATTCAAACTGGTGATCCTCCAGTAACAAGTTCACTTCTCCAGTCTTACATTGCTGCCACCCTTGAAAGAGAGCAGGGCTCATATTCCTGTCCCGCTCCCCAGGGTTGATGGATGGACCACAGGACAACAGATCTACACCACCAGATCAAAGTCGTCCCTCTGCAAAACAAAGACCAAGGCCATTTTTATGTAAATCAACATTAATAGGCAGAAGCAAGCCAAAGAAAAATGTGCTCAAGGGCGTGTTTATGGTAATTGGGCCAATTCAAATATCATACAGTCATTTGCTTTGAAACAAAGTGCTATTACAATATATCTCTACTAGAGCTATTACAGAATGAAATATGTAGTCAGAGCTTAAAAATACCACTCACCTCTTCATTGTAATTCATGACATGCTGCTTGATCTTGGAGGAGTCCACCCAAGTGACAAAATCTTCCATATTTCTGGAAAAGAGTCAGACTTAAGTGACAACATTTTGGGACTAGATTTAACACGTGGTTAAAAAGAAACTCAGATAAGACAAAACAAAATGAGGACACCAACCTTGTGACTAGAAACGCTGGGTCTGTGACGATCTCTGGGCCCACACGCACATCTGAGACAGAGTCAAGGACACTACTGCATCTTTTCACCTTGGATACAGACAAAATCTAAACCTGGTCGCTTAAAGGCAAACAGCAACTACATTCCACTCCCAAAGAAATGTGCAATATTAGTAAAAAAAAAAAAAAAAAAGATGCAGGCATAAACACTTGCACGCACACACACTAATGAAGTGCTGGTGAAGGATACGTCCCTGTTCGATGAAGGTGATGGCCATCTTCAGGTTCTGAGCCATACGAAGATTCAACATGATGCTGGGCAGCCGTCTCCTGAGGGAAACACACAGATGAAGATAGTAAATGGATGGTTGCATTCATGGATTAACTATAAGGTACAATACCATTGGTATAAGGTACAGTGTACCATTGGATTGTGATCAATTTGGTGTCTACTGACTGAACTGGAGTGTGTTTGTGTTTTTGACGATCACATGACATGGGATGATTTACCTGCAGAACGAAGAAGCTGTGACTTTATCTGTGAGGGACAGGTTCTGTTTGGTGGGGATCAGACCGATGCTGTACCTTAGAGAGGAAACAATCCAAATGTCAGTTTTAATATCAGTGTGACGTCAGCACATACAACCAGTTGAGGGTTTAGAATGAGTTGTCATTTTAACACAGATAAAACAGGGCCACTATACTGTCCACAACCATATAAAATCCACAGTGTATGTCCACAGATGTTGAAACCAGCACATCCTCGGCTGATCACACCACATGAAGGCTAAAAACCAGGTAAACAAGGCCATGCTGCAGCACTCACAGCTTCTCCAGCAGTTGATGTGTGCTTTGTCCTCTGAAGCCATCTTTCTCATCCAGGTCACGGATTTTCTGGGCCAGATCTCTGATGTTGCGGCTCAGCTTGTTGTACCTGAGGCATCGGTGCAAAGAAATGCTATTAGCACTGACACACTAAAAAGCCACACAGACATGTATCCTCTGGTCAGCTGATATCCTCTTATTGACTAGTACACTTAAGGCAGTATGGGGAAGGTTAAACAACACATTGAAAAGGAACAGATTTAAGCGACTCCTGTTTTAACACTAGAAAGACCAAGCCACTGGTGATGGCTGTTTTGAATTTTCAAAGTGACATATTTCAGGTTTCTGAATGGCCCTCCATGACTTTCATTACAAAGCTGTGTCAGTTTCAAAGTCACACAGAGAAATAGTAGTTATAATATAGCAATAGTTCATATTTCCCCCCTTTAAATTGTTGTTGGCCTTCAACTAGACCCCCAAAATCCACTGGCCTTTAGTGTTCATTAGCTCGTGTTAGCTGATTTTAGACAACAGCTAGCTAGTATCCTTAGCTGCTAAGACAAGATGGGAACTGAATTTGTAACCAAAACTCGAAATGAGAACGTTAAAAATTCTGTATCTGTAACCAGGCTACCATCTCCACGGCTGAAACACTGACAACGACAACTAAGGTATACTGATGGTGGTCAACAGTGGCCACTAAACGCCGTTGCTCACTTGGTGTAGTCCTCCCTCCTCTCGATGCGAAACCTCCGCAGCACTTTAACCTCGTGCAGGTTGTTGTCCACCTCCCAGTTGATGAAGTCGACCTTCTTCAACAGCTTCTGCTCGTGAAACTTCAACTTACGAACCATTTTGGCACCGTTTAGCCCGCAAGATAAACCCAATCTATTTACAGGACCCTCTGCTACCCATGCAGACTACAGGGGAAGGACAGGAAACACGTGTGCTTCTTCTTCGTCGACAATTTCATGCTGAATATCAAGTCAACGGTGGATGCAGCGCCATCTATCGCACTTCAATAGTAAACATTCCCATTCCGCTCCTGTATCTCTTCACCTTTAATATAATCATGCAGTTAATCATTTGAACCACAGCAGTATTGTTTGATCACAAACTTATAATCTTAACATCTCCTTGTTCCACTAAAGAAAAATCACTATAATAGTCCTATAATATTCTTATAAGGGCTTGAGTTTATAGCGACCTTATCGTAGTTTATGATAGGTTACTTATTTGTGTCTCCCATGGTATCTGTACAGTATTCCTATAGTATTTAAGTTTTGGTGTGTTAATTGTAATATATTCTAAAAATTATTCAGGTCTTGGAAATAGTGGAATATATATTTATCCAGCAGGTGTCACCAAATCCGTGGAGGACGTGGTCCATACAGGTCGATTCACTCAGGACAGGCTGAAGCTCCAGACCGCGTCCCGAGTTCAGACCATACAGGTTCAGACTCAAGATAAAACTCACCGATCCGCGACCGGGTGAGTGACTTTTTTGTCTCTTGGCCGTAAGGTAAAGTTGAAAACCTTATGAGTAGCTTGAGCAGAAAGAAGAGCCAAACAGGGCGAAGATTATCCAGCGAATGAGTGTCCGGACAGTGTCAGCCCAGATCCACATCCTGCAGGTAAACTCTGATTTATTAGACATTTTCATCTGTGGAGTGGGCGCCTTTGGTTGCTCTTGGGGCATGGAGGGGGGAAGTTAGGTTTGCAAATTGTGTTTACAAGAGAGAGATGAGGTCTTGTGAATTATCTAACGTTAAGAAACCTGATATAGATAAGCCTGCAAGTTATGTGCAACTTAAATATGTAGTATTTTAGGGATAGCTCTTGCTGCATTTTGTCTCCTAGGTTGTCATAATGTCAAGACACTTCGTGGGCAGTTTGCTCAAATGCTGTCTTGGTATCAATAGGTGACAGCAGCCTACAAATATGAGTTATAGAGGATAATAAAAGTGTGTGGGCTTTTATGAGAAACACTGTTGCTGTTATTCATTCACTCATTCATTCACTCACTCACTCACTCACTCACTCACTCACTCTTACTCTCAGTCTTGTTTAGGCTGGTTCCTGACGGATCCACATCCTGAACCTTTGTGATGCAACATAAGTTCAATATTTGCTGTTCAAGTCAACTCCCACTAAAACAAATCTAGTTCTCCTGGTGATGATTGCCAAATCAGCTCTTGTTTCACTACAAAGATCCGCTAGTCCACAGCATCAGCTGTTTGCTGGATGAACATATGGTTGGATTTATGAGATTGCTGGCTCTATCCGTACGATATGCAGTCGTGGCACACTCCCTAAATGATCTCAGAGTGTGTTTCAAAGTGTAAAGACATAGGCCTGCTTTTCTGACCTGTTTTTTCTCACTAGTCTTGTGTTACCTGACCTAGGCTCAGTTCTCAGACTGAGAGCTGTCCCAAATATCCTAGAGGTGGAGCACAAGGTGTGGGAAAGCCCACCCTCAGTTGGCCCATAGATAGGCCTGTCTGTCATTTGAGCTGGGCTAGATCACTGTCATCCTCCTGATCTAATGGTTTGGCAAAGTGAAAGGCAATGCTCTCATGCTGTACTGTTACATCTGCACCCTTCTCATTAGGAGTGTCTTGATGTGTAGTGTAAGGGTGACGTCCCGTCTCTGTGGCAGCACATGTGCCTCTGCTGATGCCAAACCCAGTCCAGTCTGCCTAGGAGTGGCGTGTTGGACATTTCCTCTCGCTCCTCCAAAGCAATGCACTGAGCACTGGAAAGTGAAGGGCTTCTTTAGGATTTGAACTGTAGGGAGGCTCGGTTCTCTGCAGGAAGGTAGAGTGGAGGCTTGGGTATATTCCCACATTGCCTTCTTTCTTTGGCTTTAAATGCTTATTGCTAAGAGTGTATGGGTGATATAGACACACTTTAAAAGGACTGTGACTTCTCAGAGGGACACACTTGTTCTTGTACAGCCCAATCCTTTCTTCGAGACATTTTATTTTTTGCATTTCTAAGTAAGAATAAATCACAGTTAGCAGTTTGTTTTTTAGCAAATATTTTATTAGGCTATTATTGTTATTATTAGTAGTGGTAGTTATAGTAGTAGTAGTAGTAGTAGTAGTAATAGTAGTAGTAGTAGTAGTAGTAGTAGTAGTGGTAGTGGTAGTGGTAGTAGTGGTAGTGGTAGTAGTAGTAGTGGTAGTGGTAGTAGTAGTAGTGGTAGTAGTGGTAGTGGTAGTGGTAGTGGTAGTGGTAGTAGTAGTAGTGGTAGTGGTAGTAGTAGTAGTGGTAGTAGTGGTAGTGGTAGTGGTAGTAGTAGTAGTGGTAGTGGTAGTAGTAGTAGTGGTAGTAGTAGTAGTGGTAGTGGTAGTAGTAGTGGTAGTAGTAGTAGTGGTAGTGGTAGTAGTAGTAGTAGTAGTGGTAGTGGTAGTAGTAGTAGTGGTAGTAGTAGTAGTGGTAGTGGTAGTAGTAGTAGTGGTAGTAGTAGTGGTGGTAGTGGTAGTAGTAGTAGTGGTAGTGGTAGTGGTAGTGGTAGTAGTAGTAGTGGTAGTGGTAGTAGTAGTAGTGGTAGTGGTAGTAGTGGTAGTGGTAGTAGTAGTAGTAGTAGTGGTAGTGGTAGTAGTAGTAGTGGTAGTAGTAGTAGTGGTAGTGGTAGTAGTAGTAGTGGTAGTAGTAGTGGTGGTAGTGGTAGTAGTAGTAGTGGTAGTGGTAGTGGTAGTGGTAGTAGTAGTAGTGGTAGTGGTAGTAGTAGTAGTGGTAGTGGTAGTAGTGGTAGTGGTAGTGGTAGTAGTAGTAGTGGTAGTGGTAGTAGTAGTAGTGGTAGTGGTAGTAGTAGTAGTGGTAGTAGTAGTAGTGGTAGTGGTAGTAGTAGTAGTGGTAGTAGTAGTGGTGGTAGTGGTAGTGGTAGTAGTAGTAGTGGTAGTGGTAGTAGTAGTAGTGGTAGTGGTAGTATAACTCTGGTACACTAAATCATCTCCATGAACTTAAAGGTCACTACAGGTCTATATTACATGAGTTTACATACTCGTCAAATAGCACCACTTAGGTTGTGAATCACAGTTTGCTGATCACATTTCCTCAGGCAGGTTGTTCCAAAGGTGCCCCAGGGGCCCTGATTGTAAATGCTGATTGTAAATCCTTTTGTCTTGGAAAATTGCTTTATCAGTAGATTTAAGTCTCTGGATCTGTTAAAAACTCCTCAATATAAACTGGGGCCAATACAGTTATTGCTTTAAAGGTTAACAGTAAAATCTATTTATAAAATCAATCCATAAAATCAGTTCTATGAAGACTACTTGGATTCGTGAGCAAACACAGCTGTGTATCATCAGCATAGCACTGAAAATAAATATGTTGACAAAATACATGAGGGAATATAGAGATAGTGATCAAATAAGAGCAATACAGTACAGCAAATAAATAAATATGATACGTCTGTTATATGCTGATTTAGTTCAAACTTTTTCAGCATGTTGGAAGACAGCATGGGCCCCCTATTGGCCAACAGAACTCTAGCTTTTCCATTTCTCCCTTTTCCTCAGGCGTGAATTGAGTTCCACCCATACTGGTTATCTTCTGGTCATTGTCATCAGCATGTGGCAAGTGGCACAGCTTTCAGGAAAACTGGTTTGTGCAGAGTTTAAGATACAATCAAACCGGTTTTTAGTGCTTGATGGCCATGGTCACAACAGATTAGCTCGGGAAAACCGTGATTCCTTTTTCCACATAATTGGAGCTAAGATCAAAATGTCTCAAGAAGACCCGCAGCCAGATATGAGCCCACTTGAGGGAGCCACGAAGGAAGCCACTCCTGACATTAAGGTACACCTAAAATATTTCAGTTGGGCGTATGGAACTGGAGTAAGTATCAGATGGTATGAATGTGGCATTATTTTAGCAAGTGCCATAACACTGTAATGCTGACGGATTTCCCAACTTATGAGCGATAGTTGGGTGACAAACTGCAGGGTTGCTGTGTAAGAAAGTAAATCAGTAGCTAAACATCTGAGAACATCTGTAGAAATGTGAAAATATGTCGTCACTATTCAATATTCAAATGTTCATATTCTGTAAACGTGTGCAGTGATCCCTGCAGGTCATTTTCCAGCAACATAGCCCTCTTCTTCCCCCCTATTCATACTGGGCTATTTAAACTGCAGGCCAATGTGTTATTTGTTTGGATCATATCGCAGAATGACAGTTTTTTGCTGAATGTCCTTTGGTTCACAGTTTCTGACACGTCAGCGACTTGAAAAGGATGCATATTTTGCATATGCATATTTTGCTTTTTTTAATTTTCTTCTGTAAATGAAAGCTGATTTTGTCTTTCATAGTGCAAAGGGTGGGTTCATGGCTACTTTTCAGTGCCCTTCCCCTCACACACACACACACATTAACTCACACAGACAGAGGGGGATTGTGCGGCCATGCCCCACTGCTCAGAGCCACCAGAGGGGCTGCATAAGGAGGCCAGTGTGTTGAACACACACCACACCTCTGTTCTGTCATCGCTACCTTGGCCTTCATGGCTTGTTGTACATCTCCTCTTTATAATAGTAGGATTTATACAGTAGAAATTATATGGCTGTTGGACTTTGTCTCTCAGGTTTCCAGTAAAACTGTTATTCTGTCCCATTTCGTCAGTGCCTTCACTGCACATTATTTTCACCATTCGTTCTTATGCTTGAAATAAAAGAAACGTGCAGAAAGGGTAAGAAGGAAATGCAAACTAAAAGAAACTGCTGCAAATCACAGTATTGTGGTCGGCTGTGTTGGAGGCACACAATGACACAATGATTGTGTTCAAATATTAATGGTGGTACAGAGGACCGGAGTAAGCTGGTAGAGGTGGTGGGAGGGGAGCGACGGCCATATACAAACAATCCACCAAAGCCAGTCCCAGTCATGAGTATCCTCACATCTTCCAGAGGCCTTGTAAAAACCAGGGAAGGTCCCACGTCACTTCCTCCCACTGCTGTGACAGGAGGAGGCGGCTACCAGCAGACCTCTGCTTTTACAACCTAGGAGCAGCATTACCCCAGCAGTCTGGTATGGTGTGCCTGTTTAAACATTTTGCGTTGCGCATTGGAGGATTCTGTTGATTTTCGGGGCGGAGTGGACGAGGTGGCAAAGGAAAGTGGTAGCAGCTAAGGTGATAAGATGCTTTAATAAGGGGAAAGAAATGCCACAGAGCACAGAGTGAATGATAACTGTTATTGTGAAATAGCCTTCTGAACCTTGGAGTTATGAGATGGCTAATAATTGTCATACTACTAATAACCTACCCATAAATGCATAACAGGCTATGAATAATGCAAACACTGGGAAATGTACTTTCTTGACTTGTTTTAGCTCATGGTAAATAGATTAGTCAAACACTTGAGTCTCTACAAGGACGGTGGCTTCTGAAGAAAAAACCTTTGATTTTGGTGAAAATGGCCTGTGAATGTTCAAATTGAGACATGACATGATAAAATGTGTGTGTGCATTATGAAAGTGCAAAATACATTATTAAACAAGTGATAGACATAATCAGATGTGACTAAAAACCAAATGTCCTTGTGGCAAAGTAGCGCTTAATTTCAATATCCCAACATTAGAGACCCCAACATATCGATGACCTGATCATATGCTGAGCTGAGCATAATGTCACACTCATTACAGTCACTACTAGGACTATGGTTTTAATCAAATATTAATTCAGTCCAGCTTTATTGTCCCGGAGGAGAAATTCTCCTTGCAGCCAGGTGCATAAGAACAAGCATAAAAACATATGAATGTAAACACACAAAAGTATGTAAAACATAGCAAAAGACACAAAAATCATGAATTAAGATCTTCATCCAGCATCAAAATAAACAGCAATAACCATGGACTCCTAACTGTCGGACAAAAAATACATTACTGTAACCAGTTAAGCAATTTAATGGTACGTACATAAGAGTTCCTCCAGCTTCCTGGGAAAGAGTAGTTGTTGCTAACCTTTTTTGCATAATGCAAATTATTATTAGTGTTATTATTATTTGTCCAATCTTTGTTCTGTGTCTGCTGCTGTCCCTGGACTGCAAAGTGGTCCCAGGAATGTTCAACACATGCAGCCTCAGGCTAGATCTTTTAGCTTTACTACTCTTTAACTACCTTTAACCACCTACTAGCATTCCAGATGGCTGTGTGTTCACTCTCTCCTCTCTTGAACTCTTCAGCCTCCTCCCTCTCTGTGCAATTTACCGCCTCACTCTGTTTTCCAATATTGCCACAACTGTCACTCCCCAGTATTCTCATTTTCTGGTGCTGCTCTGTCTCTCATGCTCTGTTCATCAATTGTTTTTCATATTTTGATTGATTTCCTCAGGGACGTCAAAGCACAGCGTTGCACTGTAACAAAGCCTTTGCTCTCTTTTGTCTCGCCACTTCTAACCGTGTGTCTTCTTTTTCTGTCCGTCCGTCCTGAAGGCCCCCTTATTGTCCTCTGACTCCAAGGAGGCGTCGTCCGCAGCCGCCATGTCTTCCTCCCACTCCCCGAGGCTGAAGTACATGTCTCTGGGGGTGCTGGTGCTGCAGACCACCTCCCTGGTGCTCACCATGCGCTACTCCCGCACCCTGAAGGAAGACGGGCCCCGCTACCTGGCCTCCTCCGCCGTGGTGTCGGCCGAGGTGCTCAAGATCCTCGCCTGCACCCTGCTCGTCTTCAGAGAGCACAGTGAGTAATGCGGGTGGGGTGGGTGAGAGTGTGTGTTGGTGTGGGGGGGATAAGGGGATGGGATCTCTCTCTCTCTCTCTCTCTCTCTCTCTCTCTCTCCCTCTCTCTCTCTCTCTCTCTCTCTCTCTATCTATCTCTCTCTCTCTTTTCCCTCAGTCAGTTTCCAAGTGTAGATTTGGCACTAATGGGTACAACTTCTCATATAAATGTTACTCCATCTTCTGGATGCCAGGTCCAGTCTCTCTCTCTCTCTCTCTCTCTCTCTCTCTCTCTCTCTCTCTCTCTCTCTCTCTCTCTCTCTCTCTCTCTCTCCTTCTTTACTCCATAGGTGGTCCCTAAGTTCCCCTCCCTCACCGGCACACTCTTGTCTCTCTGCCAGATCTCAATGTGCGGGCGTTGCACCGGCTCTTGAAGGAGGAGATTGTGAACAAGCCCATGGAGACCATGAAGCTGGCCATTCCTGCAGGGATCTACACACTGCAGAACAATCTGCTCTATGTTGCCTTATCCAACCTGGACGCAGCCACCTATCAGGTTATACTTGAATATGCTGATTGAAGTCCATTGCGTGTGTGTGTGTGTGTGTGTGTGTGTGTGTGTGTGTGGCTGAGGCACAGCAGCACGTAAAGGCACAAACGTGACATTATTAGATTTAAACACACTCCCGCTGTAACTCCCAGCACTGGTTAGTAAACACAAAAAATGTGTGTGTACACAAGTATAAAAGGTACGAAGGGCAAACCAGTTCTTTTCAATATGGGTGTGTGTGAATAGTGAGCTTTCCAAGTTTGCAAAGGAGCGTGGCATATACTGTAGTATCACTGATGGTTTCCTCATTCCCTTCACATTTGTATATCCTACATGTGTACTCCCTGTTTGTGTGTTGTTGCAGTGCATGTGCTGCTGCTCTCTGTCTGAGCGGTGTGTGTGTCCTGTGTGGCATGCAGGTGACGTACCAGCTGAAGATCCTCACCACCGCGCTGTTCTCCGTCTCCATGCTGGGGAGGAGGCTGGGCTTCTACCAGTGGCTCTCCCTGCTCATCCTCATGGCCGGAGTGGCTCTAGTGCAGGTAGCAGACACTGCGAGCCTGAAGCCACAGCGCTCCACTGTTTACACATGCTGCAATGGAAAGTCCCAGTGCAGATTACAGACACAGAAACGTTTAGCTGGTGTGTGATTTCTCGGAGCAGGACTAAAACTAAAACTAAGAAAAAAACTAGGTGTTAAAATCATTCGTGGTGAACTGAAATAAAAATGAACACGAGACTGTGAAAAAACTAAAACTTTTCTAACTAAAATAAAATAAAAAATATATGTGAAATGTTTTTAGCTTTCATCTTTTTGTTTATGTGCAGGGTAAAATTCTAATTAAAAATGTAAATTTAAATTTAAACTTAAATACATTTTAAGAAGAATTCATGGTTTGTTGTTTGTATCAATACCTGTTGCAAATACCTGTACTCAACTTCTATCATTATACATTCAAAAAATACTGCCCTTACCAAAAATACTGAAACTACTTAAACTAAAACTACTGAAGCAACAATGAAAACTAAACTCAACTGAAATTCAAATAAAAATGGATATATGAAAATAGGAAGTTGTTGTTTCTGAATGTATGGATGTACTGATATATATTTATTCGCCCCTCAGTTTTTTTTATTTAGTCGTACATGAGTTCTTCGACTCATACCTGGCTGTATGTTGTGTCCCCCTCCTAGCCTTGTGTGTTTAGTCCTGTGTGTTTTAATATCCGCAGTGGCCCACAGAGTCTGTGGACGGGCCGGAGCAGAAGCCCCTGTCTGCAGGCTCCCAACTGGCGGGGCTGATGGCTGTGCTGGCAGCCTGCGTCTCCAGCGGCTTCGCTGGGGTTTACTTCGAGAAGATCCTCAAGGAGACGAAACAGAGCGTGTGGGTCCGCAACATACAGCTAGGTGAGACACAGTGTGGTGTGTGTGTGGCGTGGACTGGCGGGGAATGTGCATGGTATGTGTGTGTAATATGGTGTGAAGCTCATTTGCTTGCTTCTTTACCCTAAGTCAGATAGCTCAGTCTCCCATTGACTGATTACTTGTTGCCTTGCATTATTTGTTCCAACAAAAATATGCCAGAACACACAATACAAAAATCTCTTAAATGCCAAACCCCGCCTCTCTGACTCCCTCTTTCTCTGTCTCTCTTCCAGGTTTATTTAGCTTTGTGTTTGGCTTAATAGGAATGTTAGTGTATGACGGGCAGAAGGTGAGAGAGTCTGGAATGTTCCAGGGCTACAACAGCATCACCTACACAGTCGTGGTCCTACAGGTGTGAGACATTCATCATTGTGTTTCTCTTCACTCTCACTTAACATTAATTTACAGATGTATTTGTGACAATGCTATAGAAATGCTTTTATCTTCATCTTAACAAGTCATTTAGTCTATTATTGAGTCCTAAAATCGTAATTTTCTTAAAATAAGTGAAAAAATCTGCCAATAGGGTTAGATCATTTCACTCGTTTCCAATACAAATCAACTTGTTTCAAGAATTTTGTAGAATCAAATGTCATTTTAAGATAAGATAAGATCTTACGGCTAAATATGAGACTGAATGACTTGTTAAGATGGACTTTTTTTGCAGTGTGTACATGTGTATATGTGTGTCTGGTTGTGCTTGTGTGTTTGTATCTGTGTTTTCACAAGAATTAAGTCCATAATACATTCAAACTCTTTGTGCTCTCTGTTGTGTGTTTGCAGGCTGTGGGTGGGTTGGTCGTTGCAGCCGTCATCAAATATGCAGACAACATCCTCAAAGGATTTGCCACCTCTGTGTCAATTATCATGTCCACACTTATTTCTTATTTCTTGCTGGAGGACTTTAACCCCACCAGGTAAATACATGCATGCTCACGCACACCCACACAATCTGCCTACCCTTGTTTTTTGCTTTACAAACAATGAATCAGAAAAGGCATTACATCCTGGTTTTTACATGACATGGAGACCACAAATGGTCTTAGACTAACCTAATTTCATCCCTCTTTCCTTCCTCTGTCTCTTTTTCCTCCTTCCCTCTGCCTATCCATCAGTGTATTCTTCCTAGGGGCAATGCTGGTCATTGCTGCCACATTTCTCTACAGCTACGAGCGCAAACCTGCCAGTGGTGCCGTCAAAGTATAGATGAGAGACACTGAGAGAACTTCACTACCTCCTGAAAAGAAGAGAAGACAGCGACCCGAGACAGACAGAGCAGGAGTCCATGAACTACGAAAGCACTGGACTAGAAATTAAAAATAGAGGAAAGGTGGAAGTGGTAAGATTTATTGCCAAAAAACCATAGGAATACCGTTGGAGACTGTTGTTACTCAGGGGGAACGCAGACTGGCTGAGCCCATCGCTCTTCTGGAACAACGCTGCTGCTGATTTGCACAAAAGATGGGGGTCAAAAATGTGAGAGGAACATTTGCTACTTATTTTTTTGTAAGGCTTTTCTCAAATCAGAGTGGGTGACAGGGGTGTAGTGGCGCTTAATTCCCATGCTGACACACATTGTTGCAGTAATACGAACATATTGTATGTTGGTTTTAATCAATGAGTTAAATCCTAGAACTTTAAGGACAATTTAAAGGGACTAAGAGGAAAACATGGATGAAACCAAGACCTCACTGCCAGTTGGAAAATGCTATTTTTATAGTTTTATATATTTAACCATATATTTATGTATTGTGGGATAGGGGGAAAGGGGTGTGTTTTAAAAGTGTGTATGAAAGGGTTTTGATGATATTCAAAGCAGCTCCCTGCATCTTTGATGGAGCGTTCCCTCTAGTGGTGGAAAGGGGGAGCAACTCATTTGCTGCAAAGAGGAGGGGTTACTTCTGTTCGGAGATGCTGAATGTCCTTTTTTACATGAGATGAGATGGGATGCGAGTGCTTTGACCTTGCTGCTTATAGTCTGAGCATTAATATCAAACGCACACATTCAACTGTTATTTAAATGGAGAAAATGTCTTTTTATGAAAGAACAAACAAATAAATTAAGGTGTCTGTTATGTTCAAAGAACTACCTCTGCCTCGGTCTTTCTTCGTACTTCAAAGTGAAATAAATGGATAAATTGGAGCCATAAATACACACACACACATGCACACACACACACACGCTGCGGCACACCCATGAATATTTTGATTCAGCTGTTTTTTTGGTTCCAGTTGCAGTGCGCTCGGAAAAACCAAACCAGTCTCTATAGCAACAGATGGCTGAATAGGCTTGGGTGCATTGACAAAGGTAGATAAGCTGAATAAATATAACCCATTTCAACTTCTTTGGGTATTTTACATGGTAGTAACGGCCATTTTTATTCAAGAATAACCCCGACATATAAAGACAGACTTAAGGCAGATGAACGAAAAGTCATCTTTCTTATTTTGCTCATTTTTCCTCCTGTCTTTTTGTCGACACAGTCACACCCAGGTCTTTGCATAGTTATGGAGACTCGGAGCAATAGGAGTATTTTGGGATGGAGCTATGTGATGAGGTGGACAGACAGGGGAGAAAAAGAGCAGGCAGATGGGAAGGTGAGGCCTGAACCTGGAGAGAGGCACAGATGGAGGATGAGTCATGTGACTTGTGTGTGGAGTGGCAGGCAGGGACTTGGAAAGGGACCAGGAAGAGGAAGAGCCACTGGACAGACTGAGCTACGACACAGGAATGCCTTATTCTGTGCTTCTCTACAGAAAGCTTGCCATGGCCCTATTTCTAACTGATAAACAAAATCAATACTGTGAGGAGATACTATGGTATGACCCAATTCCAACCTGATATACACACCGTCAATAAATTGTGGTACTGCTCCAGATCAGTCAGGTCCAACCCCCACACTAAAGAATCTATCAAGAATAGATTTGGATTCCCTTGTCCCAGGATGATCCATATATTAACATTGTCTTGCCAGAACACGATGGCCCTATTACAAATAGGGTCCATCCCCAAATCCCCAGATGATAGCCTGATCCATATCATGTCAGCCTCTTGCTCCTTCTCTTGATATTCAGAGATTCTATACCAAAACAATCCAGTGATTGACATGTGTTATGATATGCTAGAGACATGACCCAGTGCCATATCAAATCTAACCTTGGTCTGAATGCAGTTTGGCCCCATTCCAACCCATACTGACACACAATATACCCTATATCTTTGGTATGGCTCTATTCCAAACCCCTTGCTCTGATGTGTACGGCCCTGATATCAGCCTCTTGTCATAAATGAGATTGTATGGCACGAGTCCAAATCTAATACTTGGCATTTAGTGTGACTGTGATTGAAAGCATAGATAACTCCATTTATTCAAAGTGGTAACAGCCATCTCACCCTGTAATAGTCTGTCACTCATATGATACAATATCAGTTGTGCTACTGAGGCGACGGGTACAGAAGCTACCGTTTGAGTTGAAAATATGTCGGTGCATAAATCCAATGCATTAGCAGAACTCCAGTAAAGACTACGGCAGATGTTTTTTCCAGACCTTTATGCCAAGTGGGTGCTCTTAATACAATCTGACTGGTGTGTGTGTTTTATCTTAACCTAACAGAAGATTCATATAATACTTTGTCTCTTTTAAAATTTCTGAATGCATCCTTTAACTGTGGTATTGAATGTGCTAAAGGCCTTTATTGGCACTGACGAGGTTTATCCAGCCTGCAGGATTTTATGGCCGACGCAACTTAATTTTCAATCAAAATGTCTTCAGGTATCAAGTTATACAAAAGAAATGCTATTCTTACGCCTCTCAGGGACAGTTTTTCTCTCTCTCACTCTCTCATGCAATAAGATCTACATAAGGATGCAGGATGCAGTTCTCTTTGTGGTCTTATACTTCTGTGGTACATCTAAAAACAGTGTTCCTCCCTTGCCAAAGGGCAAGCAGAACTCTAATACAGTCCAAAACGTGTCTGGGCCAAACAAGCCTTGATGCAACACGACCCGCGACACCAGTTCTCAGTAGACGTCCAACCTGACACCTCGCTGTGCCAGATCCAAGACATAATATCCACTCTGATTCGTCATAATGGTCTGGTTAAATCTTCCTATGATAATGAGCCGCTGGCATCTTGAGCACAGGGAAACCATCAATTCTCTCTTCTCCGGTAGGCGTCATCACTTCATTACTCCCAATGACATCTCTCCCTTTCTCCGAGAGGGAACAGTTACTTTGTCTTTGCCATCGACCCCCTTATTTTGGGGGTATAACCACTAGCGGCGCCCCTCTCCTGGGCCTCCACATTAGCACTTGGGCATCGTTGGCGTTCGGCCTCCCCAGCGCGTTGGGAGGGATGGGCTCCTGGTAGTTGAGGATGTGAGGCTGCTCCTGGTGGGGACGGCCCACCAGCGAGGCCCGTGAGCCTAGGGGCATGTCTGGGTCCACAGCAATGTCCACCCGCATCCGCCACCGCACCGTCTGCAGCACTATGCGCTCCTGGAGGAGGAGGAGAAGAAAGCATAAAACTGTGTATGAGACTCCATATGAGTACCATGAGTGGTGCAGTCTATGTTAAGTTCATGAAAATTGTTTTCATCAATTGATTATGCATTATGTTCTCTGCTCTGGCAGGTGGAGACAAATGTAAATATATAAAAGCACCTTCGGACTGATAACCATTATGGTTAAAGGAGCAATAAACTAATCAGATCAAATGACAAGAGATATGTAGTTAATGGATATCCTAATAAATAGTGTATTACTTATCTGTTATCTTACAGGAGAGCGAGCAGTGACTCTTTAAGTAATATGTTTTTAATTGAGACAGCAGATAAAATGAAAAAGATACAGAGGGGTTGGTAGACACAACAGGAAGGCTTTAATGTCAGTTTCCTGACACTAGAATATTAATTTCAACATTGTCTCTAGGCAATACAAAAATACGAGACTGTTCTGTTCTGTTCCTGTTAAATGATAAAGCAACAATAACAAAAAATAGCCTGACTACCTTCCTTATGATTTCCTGGAAGAAATATGTCTCTCCTACAAAGGCATAAACTAAACACACTCTTGACTACTGTACACATTTGGGATGCCATATGCTCTACTGCAGCCTTGATAGGCCATCATAGGGCTATGGGCAGGCTTGATGACGGCAATGATGAAGCTGTAGTACAGTAGAAACTTTGTAAATTACACCAGAGAGGAAAATACAGGAGCTGGTACTGTCACAGCCAGACAGTAATGAGGATGTGATGCCTGAGCAATCACAATTTCCAAAGCTGTGTAGCCAGTGTTCTTCATTCTAAGTTGGTAAAACGTGTCAGTGTGTGTGTGTGTGTGTGTGTGTGTGTGTGTGTGTGTGTGTGTAGTAAGGACACACAATACTGACAAAATAATCATAGTGTGATTTTTTTTTTTTGTCTGAATGTTGTGATTAAGATATGAATTTGATACATGTGGGCACAGCTTTCTTACATAACAACATCAAAGGTTTTCTCCTGCATGCAACTTGACATATCATTCAGGGAGTGTGAACGGCACAAGAAGAACACTTTGTTTTGGAAGCTGCCTGAAACACTTTTCCCTCTGAGAAAATCAGAAGCCTCTTGCATTATAGAAATTGCAGTTGTAAATGATGCAATTTTGATGTAAGTGCTTCAATCACTGTTAAGTTGTGTTTTCAAGTGGTCCCCACACACTTGAAACTTGTTTTTTTCTTCTTCTCGCCCGTACATTAAACCTGAGTGGTTGGCTGGAGCTTGTCCTACCTTGGTGACAGAGTTCATGGCCACCAGCCAGGTGATGAAGCTCTGGTCCCGGGTGATGTGGGTCAGCATGGGCGTGTTGCTGTTGCTGATGGGCACCGCCCAGGTCACACTGGGGTAGAAGTTGTCGTTCATGCTGACGGTCAGGCGGGACGGCTTGGACGTGGGGCCGGTCAGGGTGACTGTCTCAGTGGTATTGCCGTACCAGGGGTAGCTGACGCCGTCCGAGTCGCTGATGGCCTTCACCCGGCCCTCCCGCAGCTCTGGTAACTCCCAACTGGACCTGACAGAGGACAGAGGAACACAGAGGGAGAGGCTTTAATGACAGAACCAGGTTCAAGGTTGTGGTCTGTGTCCTGTGTTTATGTGTGTGTGTGTGTGTGTGTGTGTGTGTGTGTGAGAGAGAGAGAGAGAGAGAGAGAGAGAGAGAGAGAGAGAGAGAGAGAGTGGGGGTGGGGGTTAGACAGAAGTTTATGCATGGGTGTGCACATGCAAACACAAACCCCCCTTACACACACACACACGCACACAATGAACTATTTCCATGTGACCTGCCACCCACCCACACACACACACACACACACTCACATGCCAATGTCACCGTAGGTATTGTAGAACTCCATCTGGGTGCAGGCTTGGATCCAGCCCACCACCCAGGTCTCATTGCGGGGCACAGGAGGCATCACGATCCCCGCCGAGGCCCTGAAGTACGGCGTCTTGTAACGGAGCACGATGGGTGAGTTCTCCTCGATGATGGTCGGACACTGGTCAATGGAGGCCGACACCTCGTACACCACAATGTTCTCCCGTCTGATGCGCGGCTTGCATGCGATGCTCTGAATGCAGCCCATAGCGCTGGCGAGTAGCAAAGTAAGCAGAACCAGAGAAGAAGGGAGCGAATGATACCTGGCCAGAATGCACATCAGTCCCCTCCGGGTTCCACCCTTGCCCGAAGAGCAGATCAATCCTTTAATTGCCCATCACCGCTGATTGGTCGAGAAGAAAAGGGAGACAAAAATAACGGCATCACTTCGGGAGTAAACGTAAAGTCACCATTGATCACACATAAAACCATCCGGCATCGTCTCTTCGTGGTACATGGGATGGTATGAAGGTGAGAGCGCAGTGGGGAGTGGGGGGAAGGTATCACAGATCTCCGCAGCCTCCTTCCCCCGGTCTGTCTGCTGACTGCCGCACTGCCCTTGGTGCTCGTCCCCAGAAACTGCAATCCGGCCTCCCCTGGGCTGCTGCTCCGCCGTGTGTCTGGCGGCTCTTTTATTCCTTATCGAGTCCACGCGTCCGGCCGCACGTCGGTGCCCCTTGATCCTGGTGGTCTGGTTTCGGCTCTGCGCTGTCATGTCAAGTGGCGACAGGGCAGCAGGTGCGTCAGAGGGGGCTGGATGCCTTTGTTTGCTTGGCTCGTATTAGCCCTACATTTGCGCGGCGCCCTCAAAAGAGAAAAGGCGAGATAGGTGCTCGCCACAGCTTCATCACTTTGACCCTACTGCAGCGTGAAAAGAAACTTCCCCAAATGCGCGAGGATGTGACTCATCGCGGAGACACAACGGGGCTATATTTTAATGTTTTCCTCGCAATGTGCTTCCATTCTTAGGGATGCATGAATGGTGCATCATGAATGGAGGCAGCGAGGCAGCGTATAATGTGCACAAAACAATGAATATACCCAGCCGCTCAAACGCCTCTCGGTTGCTCGACTCATCCGTACTCTGTGTCCTCGACCCGGTGAGCATCACGGCTCTAAACCGCTCGGAAAGCAGAGCATCTTAGCCGCGGGTCGCGTTGTTCGGGTTGGAGGTGCTGATGCTGGAGAGGCAGGCAGTCAGGGAGGGGCGTCACCCGACCTCTGCATTGAAAAAAATAACAAGCGCGAGCGGGCGTGGCTACAAGCGTGAGTCACGCCGATCTGAAATCCCATTGGTTGCTGGTGTCAATAGCGGAAGTGGTGTCGGTTGGCCCATCGACTTCCCACTGATAACTGACACGCATTCACCGGTCTTTCATTCTCGGCTCTCGGTTCATGTTTGTAGTTTGTTGTGCTGTTTGCTTTTCGTGTCCGGTTTATGATTGTCCGTTTTCTCTGTAACTTTTCCCAGAGGGTGCCGAAGGTTTTGTACAGGGTCGCGCTGATGATGAAGCCTCAGGTTGTGTTCGTGCTGGGCGGGCCTGGCGCCGGGAAGGGGACTCAGTGCTCCAAAATCGTGGAGGTAGGAGAGATGGCGAGAGAAAGAACAATGAAAAGGAGTCGAGCGTGACGGTTAGGATTCAACAAATCATTAGGAAAATATAATTTAGTGTATGTCGGGGTGATGTTGTGTTTTAAAGGCGTCTTTATATCATTAATTACACCAACTTCCGGTTGTCCTCTAAAATGAACCTCTGTATTAGCCGGCTAGCTAGCTGTTAGCCATACAGGGTGAAGGCTGGACTGCACTGGCAAGTAACAACTATAAACCACCGTTTCAATGTTGTTAGCTCTTCAAATCTTTCTCAGTCTTACTCTTTTGGCGACTGAGGCGAGAAGAAAAAAATACAATGAATTTCACCCCACTTTCACCCCACTGGATCTTTTTATTGTTGGGAAGTCTTCAGATCATATGCCTAAAAAAATAAGCTAAGGTGATGTCTACTGAGTAGCTACACCATGCAAACACAGCACAAACAGCCACCCAGTGATACCCTATTGACATTTCGCCCTATGTTGCAACCGTATCATTGACTTATCTAGGCAGTGCCTGTTATGTAATGATCAGTGTCAGTCTGGAGTGCACCTGACGCTCCCAACAGAGACTTTGAACAAACAGACAGATGGTGACGTAGATATTTACGAACGAAGAATGGTTAGTTATCTGTATTTTCCTGATAGCTTCAGTGATGGCATGCCACCGTGGCTCTATTTTGGATCATGGCTGCTCAACTTTGCTGTCTTCTAGTCTATTTAGTAGTTTGTGCACAATATGAAATCAGATAATCAATTATTCTGTGCTTGCCCACATTAATTCAGGCAGAGTGAATCAGTCCAATGGTAACGAAGCCACACACTGTGTTAAGAAGGCTCCCAATAAATATTTTCAGTCAGGTCTTCTCTTGGATATAATGTTTGTATGCAGTTTACATCCTGAAGAAGGGCCACGGGTTTGACACATTTGTGTGATTGATAAAATATATCTACTGGGGGCTTGCTTAATACAATATGCAAGCTTTTTATCTCCGCACTGCAAAGTTTATTTGCAGATAAAGTTATTTTTAACAATCCCGCAGAAAGTTTGAAAAGTGAAAGTCTGAAAGAAATCTTTGATGAACTGTTTCACTTTCCGAGGACGCTCCTTTGATGTTCGTCTGAGAGTCAGACCCATAAAAGCTCACGAAGCTGCAGGTCCACAGGGGGCTGGCCTGGCTTCCATGGGACTGACGTTCAGTCTGCTTTGATGTGTGTGTGTGTGTTAGACTGACTCGCAGAGAGAGAGACTCTACAACCTAACTCTTGTTCATGGGTGTTACTGGGTGTTGCCTGCCTTGCTGAGGGTATGGTGGTTAAGCCTGAATGGCAGCTATGCATAGAGACTCCATTCATCCAGCGCACAAGGACTGGCCTTTTGCCTCGGCCTGCGACTGAGAGGGATTTAGCATTTCTTATAAGGCTCTCCTCCCCACTGCAGGCCTTTAGTATTAATAGAGCTACAAACATGGATTAAATGATGACCAATTATCCATTGCTATATATCAGTAATGAACTAAATTACACCCAATTTGATCTTTAAGTGCTTTGTAGAGATTCCAGTTTATTACATATGAATAGGTCAGTTTATAATATATATATTTTTTAAAATGTGTGTGTGTCTCTCTTGCTGTCTCTCAGAACTACAGCTACACCCATCTGTCGGCTGGGGACTTGCTGAGGGCAGAGCGAGCTAGAGAGGGGTCAGAGTTCGGACAGCTCATCGACAACTTCATAAAGGAAGGAAAAATTGTCCCTGTAGAGATCACCATCAACTTACTTAAGAAGGTACGTACCAAATGCAGCTATTGATGTCTGGTTTGTGTAACATACCAGCTGAAATCATCCAGGTTATTACAGCAGAACTGTGTCACTGTGTACCTGTGTGCTATCACATTTTGTCAAGGTTTACAGCACCGAAGAAAATTATTTTCTGCAAATCACGTCTGTTTATTTATTTAATAAAAGCAACTACAAGTTCTGTTATTGTGAAAATTCAACGTTAACTATGAATTTTCACACTTTAACAAATTTTTCACAATTCTCCTTTTTTTCTGCTCCTTTTTAAAAAAATATATATATTATTGGAAATGTATATCTACATATATATGGATCATGGCTGATATTTCCACATTACAGTGTGTTTTGAAATTGGTTTTAGCTAGCTAGCTGTAGCTTGCAAAACCACAATGTGCTGTGGGACTATACAGAATCTGTACTTGCTATTATCCAAACCTTCTTTTGTGGTTGGAAGCCTGAATGAAATGTTTATACTCCTGAAATCCTTGTCCATGGTTTATATGAAAAGTAAAAATCGTGCACAACCTGTACAGTCAGCATATTGAATATAGTTTGTTTGTTGCTATCGATTTTGTTTGTTGTGCCCGTTTCTTTAATTGGTTCGTCTGGATGCCTGGAATCAGGTTCTACAGTCACTGGTGCTTGTCTTTTGAAAACATATGAGCATTTTGGCAGCGAAATCACGTTTAGAGAAAGAATGTTGCTGATCAGGATTTTGTTTTTGTTCCTTTAGGCCATGGAAGAGACCATGCAGGCAGATGAGAAAAAGTTCCGTTTCCTCATAGACGGCTTCCCCCGCAACGAGAACAACCTCCAGGGATGGACCACCGTCATGGACGGGAAAGCAGATGTCAAATTTGTGCTTTTCTTTGACTGTGGCAATGAGGTGGGTCATGGAGGCAAGAAATCTAATACGATTTAGTGTTACGCTTCACATTGGTGGGTTGATATCCTGAGAGCTGTTTGATGTTGAGGACATTGTCTTGTCTGCAGGTTTGCATCAACAGATGTCTAGAAAGAGGGAAGAGCAGCGGACGCACAGATGACAACAGAGAAAGCTTGGAGAAACGGTACAGTCCTGCAACCAGAATGCTGTGATAATTTCCCTTCCCTCTTCCACTCCAACCAAACCATCAAGTCTCCAATTAACACTGGCAGGAGAGCTTGAGCCACTTTTCTCTTCACATTAGGTCCAGTTTCCAAATTATACTCTGTCCCTCTATGAGCGTCGTACTTCCAAAGATGTACTGCCTTCTTTGACCATTAATTGATTTCATGTATTGATTTGTCTGTAACAAAGCACAGCAAGCATATCTGATCAGTATGGACTTCTGCGACCCATTTAGCTTCCTGTTGCGTGCCTGCATGTGTATTTTTGACCTAATTTGTTCCTCCTCTGGGTCCCCTGTGCTGGCCGACCCCAATAACGAGGCGTCTTTTCCTGTGCTGCAGGATACAGACCTACCTGCAGTCCACGCGGCCAATCATTGACCAGTATGAGAAACAGGGCAAGGTGCGCACCGTAGATGCCTCTCGTGGTGTGGACGAGGTGAGTAAACGGCCGGTACACAAGACGCAGGACTGCGACCCCCGTCCCATCCCTACAATATAATATTTCATGGTATTTCATAGGAAGGATATGAATACAGATGTGTCTAATTAAACGGTTAAAGCAGATCATTTCAAGACAAACAAGAAAACTAACAAAGGAGACGTTCAGTTTGCCAGGTTATGTTCACCAGTTTTTGTATCTAGAACCACATCGACAATCCAACATTAATAAACATGCAGGTTTTTCATTGTTTGGTGTGGTATCATGATAGTCCGTGGCATTGTAATACTTGAAGTCAAGATGGGGGGTGAATGAATGAATGAGTAGATTTAATCTTGAATAATTTTAATGGGGAAAATTTTGAAATGACTTGGCTTGTATCGAAATATATACTCCATTTATTTGTATCATTGCACGCTCACACATGTATTTTTCTGTTGCTTCTCTTTCAGGTGTTTGCTGATGTGAAATCCGTCCTAGACAAAGAGGGTTGAGCTTCCCCAGCTGCCAACAATATTCACAGTTACCTTTTTAGTTTAGTTCTTTTTATCAACTGCAGTTACACTATAATAAGTTTATATGTTCATTCATATGACTTTTTACTTTTTTTGTCATCTTTTTTTTTTTTGTCTCTTTTGTAAATGCTACATTGCTGGTTCAAGAGTGTGTGTACTGTATGTATGTATGTATGTATGTATGTATGTATGTGTGTATGGGTGTGAATGAGAAGTAGAGATGACTAGCAGCCATCTGTGAGCGACTTGTCACAGTTCACAGTGGCACTAGTTCATCTGCACTGCTGTATCTCTCATCATAGGCCTTTGCATAGGAACAAGTAGTATTGCTAGCTTGGTAAGACATTTATTATTGTTGTCAAGCAAAGACACTTATAGTACTGCAACCTCACAGAAATGGTCACAAAAATCACATAAACGTCTTGTCTAGTCCTCAGATTAGCGTGTGATTGGTAGCAGCATCTCCAGAGCGGCTGTAATGCTTCTCACAGACCAAATGGTTGTTTTCACCTGAGACCGGTCGTGATGATGATGGACCGGGCTGACGGTGGGATCCATCTTGTTTCACACTTTAACAGAGTGGCCTCTGCCTGGTGTACAAATAAAACGCGTTAAACAACTGTCTCATGTTTTATGAACAACGAGAAGAGGACCAGAGCAACAAGCAGAGCCCATTTGCTTAGAGGAATTAATTTCACATTAGCCATAAATGAGTTTGCACTTCCATGAAAGTGGGCATGGCCAGACTGCTTAATGCAGCTCTCCTATCAGTCAGGGTGTTTTTGTGTCCTGTAAAGCTGTCGGATACAAAGTTTCTGTGATGGAAGGCTCATTCTTCCATGAACATTTGGCTCTACGTGTTAAAGCGTTGCACCATAAGATCACCATCTATGACTAAGCATGGATGACAAACACAATGGAAAAAGGGACGTTTTATCAAATCTGCTACTGTTTCCATATGAACGTGGGGAAATAAAACTGAAAAATGAATACTGACTTTTTTTTCCCTCCAATGTCTATTACTGTTTAAAGTCACTCTAGGATCTAAACTCAAGTGTTTTTAAGGGTTGTACATATATATATATATATATATATATGTGTGTGTAGTTATTGAAGTCAGCATCTATAAAGGAAATCATCTAGTGGTTGCCTTCCCAGCCTTAGTGTTAACTTTATTTTAAACACGTTAAACAGTTGGCAGTTGTGAACTGCTCCTATTGTATAATTATTTCCTACTATACAAGATTTTTTAGTGTAGAGCAGTAGCTTCCACCTACAATACAAATGCAGTATAGCTGTTCCCTACTATACAACAATTTACGAATCCATAAAACTCCTGAACACTGCTTGGTTGCTTTCAACCTAAACAGCCAGCAGGGGGCAGCCTGACACGCTATTTGAGAAATGGGAAAGTCCTGTTCAGATGGTTCATGGCCTTGTCCATCCATCCAACCCCCCACCCCTCCCCATAGCTTTTTGCTATGTTCCCTACAGAGCCATAGGTTGATCTACTGGCTCTTACAGACAGTTAACCATCCATGGGTCATGCTGCTAATCTCCACCACCTCCGCCCAGCCAGTTTAATTATATCTGTGAAGGAAAAGGAATGAGGGTCTGTGAATAACTTGGGATAAGAGAGCAACCTGAATCCTTACTTTGGAACACTGCCATATAGCCCATATACCTTACCTACACCTGCAGTGCTGCACTGCTCCACTGCACAGGACGTCCTGTTAATGCACTCTGCATGAGCTGCATGAGCAGTGATTCAGCCAAGGTTTAGTTAAGTCATCGCTTAACCCATCATTGTATTTTATCAAAGAAAAGGAAGAAAGAAAAATAATGAACACTTCTGTCTCAATATATAATTCATTCTTTATTTCTGTATCTTTTATTTTCATTTTCATATACTCTGCAGTTACAAAGACATGTTGCTAACATATTGCTAACATTCCTGAGCATGTTTTAGCTTGAGGCCTGGTGTATTTACAGTCTTAGAGCTATAACAATAGACAATGAGCTTACAAAAAACAGTACCTGACATGCATACACATGACAAAATGGCAATGAACTGAATGGGGAAAAAGTACTATGCATCGTAAGAGCAATTTCATGCTGTCAAACTTATATGCGTTAACACTTAGTCTGGGAAGGAAGCCACTGGAAAAATCTCAGTGTAAGGCACGGTGAATACACTGCGTATGTACAAGTGCACTATAATACATAAGATTAGATAAGGTAAGATCAAATAAGATGAAACTCTAATGATCCCTGTGGGGAAATTGGGTCGTTGCAGCAGCAAAATGGTAATAGGACAAAGCAAAGAAAAAATAGAATATAAATAGGAATATAGCGAGTGGGGGTTACTAAACATAACCAACAATTCCAATGTGTCAAGAACATATTAAGTAGAAATGTATCAATGAAAAGTATGAAAATATATGAGTTACAGCATAATGTGTGTGCAAAATAACAGCAGTAGAACGTACTGAGACAAAGAAAAAAATGAAAATATGTACATAACATAAAATAATGAATGAAAATATGTACATACAACAATACGTACCAAAACTATGCAATGACAAAATAACAAGCCCTTGCTTATTGACAGTCAGTGAAGCCCACTGCACTAAAGATAAAGAAACTTTACATTTGTGTAAATACAATCATACTCTGCCAGCAGATGGCAATCTGTAAATATATATTATCTTATTCACAAAAACAACCTAACTGAAAATGTTACCGCATTACTAGGCAAGTCCATACCGATATCTCAAACAGGATCGTAACAGTGTCTCTCAATCTGAATGAGAAAGACCGTCCTTCAATGCTGACATTCTGTTAAGTAAATGCAAAATACAGCTCAAATTCACATTCAAAATGTACATTCTATTGTTAGACATTCACAAGGAAAGCATAAACTTCTACAATCTTTGAAATACCAAAGAGCTTATATAAAATATTGTGCATCATTTACAAATGCATAAATGACAAATATATATGATATTTATATGTTTCTGTGTTTGTATTTAGAAAAAATAAAAATCTTTTGACAACATGGTGGCAGATGCAAAAGGAAAAAACAAACAAACAAATGATAAACAACTGGATAGTACCGGGCTCAGCAGGACTTGGCCAGGCCAACGATCAGGTTGGTGGCAGTCCTGCGATACTGAGCCTTGGTGTTGGTGACGGCGCCGTGCTTCTGTCGCAGGTGAAGCCTCAGCTGACTCTTGTGTCTGAAGTGGAGGTCACATTTTTCACACTGAGGAGAAAGAGAAAAACATATTTCCATTAGAATCACTTTTTAAATAGTCAGTTTTCAAAGTAGCTGAGCAGGATTTCAGTTTCCTGGGGCTTTGACCATAGCTGTACAATCGGTGCCAAACTGGGTCATGGTGTTCCTGTTCAGCTCTAAGGGCAGAGTGCAACTCTCAGGGTTAGGGGGTCTGATTCCTACCCATGCTAAAAATGCATTTACACTCATGTTACTGACACAGACATAGCTTATAGCTTTCCAGGATTACCGCTCTTGGCCACAGGGCTTATAACTATTGATAGCCAGTTGAATCACAGGGAGGACGGGATTACTCTCCATTTGACCAGCAGGCACACTGGGTCAGGAGAGGAGACTGAGTAGGGAGCTTACATGATACGGCTTCTCTCCGGTATGAATACGCATGTGGCTCTTGAGTGTCTGAAGATGGCGGAAGTGTGTTCCACAGATCTCACAGGGGTATGGCTTTTCCCCGGTGTGAATTAGCACATGGGCACGAAGATGGGCCACCTGGGAGAAAATCAGAAACAAGAGGCACTTGAGCTACTTAATGTCCCGCCATAATCACCATGACGCATTAACCAGAACCAGCTATGCTAATGAGGTCATTAATTAAGCTAATTAATGCATTGATTAGCAAATATGTCTCTGCCAACACACTTGTCTTCACATAACATGGGTGGTATCAATATGAACTCTATTAAAGAGTTATGGAAGTTTCAAGAAAATCACTTTTTCCTCAATGATATGCAAATGTATGCAGCAAGATACTCCAGAAATGAATGAGATCATCTACTCTATAGGGGGAACCTGTGGTGTAAGTATGAAGTTTGGCTGTTTTGTTCTGACTGTATCAGTGTCTAAACTTCTACGCCTCTCACCTGGACAAATCGGGAACCGCAGGTCTCACACTTGTACGGCTTCTCTCCTGAGTGGATGCGGGTGTGGGTCTTAAGGTTGGCTGGTCGGTTGAACTGAGCACCGCAAATGTTGCAGTGGTACGGCTTCGCTCCTGCAATTTTACATGAACAGGGTCAGGGTGTGCAATGAGACACTGACGTCCATAAAGCCTAATGTGAAGATACAATGGACAGTCTATCAGATGTTGTTAATCTCACCGGTGTGAACTGTCTTGTGGCTGGCCAGGTTGCCTTTGTAGCGGAAGGCGGCCTGGCAGCAGTCACACTTGTATGGCTTGTCGCTGTGGACCTGGAGCATATGGTCTTTCAGGGAATCTTCCTCTGTGAATTTGGAGTCGCACCCATTGCAGAAGTAGGTGTTGTTTTCTGTAGAAGGAAGCGAAAGAGTTTCAATCAATGTGCGCATACAATTGTGCATCCAGTATGCCTCTGTGGGATTTTTTCCTGCTAAAATAAACCTGCTGAATTACTGGCAGTGTAGTACATATAGACTAATACTATAACTTTGTTGATTATCGTCTCCAGGAGGACGCTCACCACAGCTGGAGGTGGAGTACTCTGAGTGTAGTTTGGTAGTCTCCTCTCCGCTGTATGAACCAGGAGAGAGGGAACTCATCTCCAGGCACTGAGGGCTGTCACAGCCACAGGAGGAGCATCTGAGGTGGCTACATAAAGGAAGAAGACCACAGAGTTAATGTGAAGTTATGGACATTTTAATAAGAAAGATCTCTTTCATTAAAGCAGAACAGATATCCAAGCTGTATTTTACTGTTAATTCTGTCAGTGTCATGGAGTTTCACCTGCTGCTGGTGTGGTGAGCGATCTGAGACATGGGCATTTCTTCTCTATGCTCGTCCGGCTCACTGTGTCCACCTGACCCGTCGGCCTTGCAGGGGCTTGATGTAGGGGACGGGGCTCCAGCTTCGGCACTGCCTCCCTGAGCCTCCTTGTCACTCTCATCAGAAGTCTGGTTCATAACAATGAACTTGTACTTCTTCCAGTTGCGGGCCTTGGCTTCCTCGGAGCAGCCAGAGGGCTGTTTGAGGCTCAGGCTGGCGTTTCTGCTGCTGCTGGACTCGGTGGGGGAGTTGGGCTGGCAGTCAGACCTGAGCGGGCTCTGGGGGCTACAGATGACGCCTTTACCGAAGCCTGGGGACGAACCCAGGCAGCTGGTTTGCGGGTGCTGAACGGTCTCCTCCTCCATGGGGGAGCCAGGCCCTTGAAGGCTCCCGTGGGCCCCTGTTTGGCAGGCGGAGCTAGGCAGAGGTCGGATGATCGTGGTGGGGAAGTTGGGGTGGGATGGCACGGGGTGGTGGATGATGGCGGTGGACTCGGTGCGAGCCAGGTTGGTGCCGGGTACCTGAGTGCAGAGTTTCTGAGATAAAGCACCTCCTCGGGGAAGGGCGCCGACCTTATGGGCGTCATCCAGCTTCCCAACAGGGATGTGGAGGTGTCCGTAGACGTGATAGGAGCCTGAGGTGTTGATGCCGCTGAAAACACTGGGGAGATAAGCCCTGCACTCCTGGAGAGGGGATGAGGTCGACGTGTGGTTAGGTCTAAAGTTTGTCTCTTTTTCATCAACGGGCCTCACAGCAGAAATGTCCTCAGACAGATGCACCGAGTTGTTCTGTACCTCTTCAATCTGCATATTCAGAGACTGATGCCTGGAGAAACACATCCAAGGAAAAATTATAAATTCCAATTCAGATCGCGTTCATATTTATGTAGATAGCAGTGAATTCATTATCACGTTTTCTTTGCTCCCCTACCTGGACTTGATGAACCTGTGGCAGGTGTCGACCACATGTTCCATCTGGAGGTAGAGGGCTGCGTTCATGGTGGCCAGGACCAGACTATCCTTAAGGTTCAGACGGGAGGTGTACATGAAGTCCAGCAGGATGGACAAACCCTTGGCGTCCACTTTGGGGTCCAAGCTGATGGCACTAAGGTTTGCATTCTCAGGGTCCATGAAAATGGAGTAAAAGAAGCCACTATAAGCAAGAAAGAGAGGGGAGTGTTGTGTTACACATCTATACAGATGAAAAGCATCCCAATTTATTTGGGAGAGGCATGAAATTAGGTTATACAATCCCTTTAGTTAATCCAATTTAGTTCGAACCAACTCTTCACAGGAAGGTGTGTCAGGTGCGTCAATTCACTAAACCCTAAGATAAGGCAATGTCCCTTTATTTAATAACACTTGTCACCAAAACTTCCAAACCGGCTTCTATCAACTAAATTTCTAGGGACAATTCCTGATGAGTGGTGCCATTATTTTGTCAATTTGTGATGAATTCAATGCAACAAACACTGCAGGTTTTGGAGCGTACCTGCAGGCCACCAGGATTGTCTTGTGAGCGCGGAAACGCTGTCCGTCCACCTGGATGGTGACATCGGTCAGGATGTCCCTGCTGCGGAGGCGGTTGAAGTTGAGCAGGACGTCGCCTGCGTGGCGTGTGAACTGTATGCAGCCATCTGCAGTTGTGGCCATGCTGTCACAATCTGAGCGAGAGCAAACATATGAAAGAGTTTGTTCACACCATATCCACGGCTCAAAAACAGACCCATCCCTACATGAAGGGCCACACAGAGGCACTCATACATAAGGCTACAGTGATGGAGTGGTAAATAAATAGGTGGGTACACCATGACCTCCAGCTGGCCACCATCATGAGGCAAAAAAAACAACAACTAAATAAACAACCAAAAACAACTAAATAAATAATTTATATATCTGTTTGATATTACTTAATATGATGTATACTATGAATTTACATCATGAAGACATATGTCAGCCTGAAAAGATGGGTAAATTGTGTTTTACAGTTTAGGTGAGTTCACCCTCCACTACATCCTGACTACAAATGATTACTGGAACACTGGAGAAATCACATTGCACAAGCCACAAAACTAAAAAAAGACACTGCTGCGTTACTTTTTGATTTTGTCACTTTCGGATCATTCCAGTTTCTCATATAGCTACACATGCCTTCAGGGCTTACAATCAAAATTGGCTTTTAACCTGGCAAGTGTGTGTGTGAGTGTGTTTCATCAACAGGCGGCGCCATTAAACCACTGAACCAATTCAGTCAAGTTTGACTTATTATGAGGCCTTAACGACGAGATAATTACATATAATTAATATTATTAACATAACAAGTTATTATTAAAAACACTGATATGCTCTCTGAGTGAAAACAGGAGACAGCATAGGCTATATTATGTAGTCTTATAACGTTTAGTCTACATCTGTAGGCGGCAACAACTCAGACAGGAGACATTAAATTACAAATTATACACAAGCACATGGAAAACCCACATTGCTGACATCTGAAATTCGGTGCCAGGTGTGAACTAACATTTTATTATCATTCCGCTTGGTTATGGTTTACACTGACTACACTCGACCAAACTAACACTGTTGAGTCCTGTCGGTTGTAAACGTGTTTGGCAAAGCACATTCCGTCCTGGCTGCACAGATTAGGTTGCCAGCACACTAAGAGGTTTCCTGTTCCCCGATATAAGTAGAACACATCTTATTTACCCCGTTCACATTTACTAGCCCGTCAAGTTATTTATAAACCTGAAATATTAAACTACGAGGTGGCTTTCGTAAGATGTGATTTCAAAGGGTTTTTTGATGCTGCTTAACTTTCTATGCCATTTAACAGGCCGACACAAGTCCGTCCAAGTTTAGAATTAGCATTAGCTACCACGGCTGGGTGCAACGCCGTGGGTTTTACTTTTTAAAATAAAGTATTAGGGGATTAAATCGTTTAAAATATATCGGCTATGCGTTGGTAAAGGTTAGTGAGGTGAAATGATTATTACAGCCAGGCGAGAAAACGAAATGCGCAGG
Organism: Centroberyx gerrardi; assembly: GCF_048128805.1. Taxonomy (NCBI): domain Eukaryota; kingdom Metazoa; phylum Chordata; class Actinopteri; order Beryciformes; family Berycidae; genus Centroberyx; species Centroberyx gerrardi. The sequence continues at coordinate 11,113,608 of NC_136009.1, forward strand.
GCGAAAAGAAAAGCAAGATGTGACTAGACAGGCTGGTCCTGTTGCGCGGCTTTGCACGGCACTGATAGCAGGCAGAACTTGACCAATAGTTCAGTAAATATTATTCAGTACATAGATTAAACACTGAGCTAGCAAACCCGTAGCATAGGTCAGGTTCACGTCACTAAAATCGTGGTAAATATCCACTCAGTTATTAGTCTAACAGCAGCAGGAATATTCTACTTAAAAAAAAATACTAAACACGAGTAAGAAAATTAAATCCGACTATTCAAACAGAGTAAACCGCTCTTCCAAGCCACAGACAGTCAAACACAGTGCAGCTGTCAAAACCAACACCTAGGCTAGACAACAGTGAAATCTAAGAATTCACATGTAACGTTACTATATAAAAGGAATCACAAAATAGTATTATAAAATAGTATTTAATAATCCAGCCTCGGAGCAGCCGAGGTGGCCACATGCGCGTCCGTACAACTTCGCAAGACTTCTGACATAATGCTTACTGAGAAATAGCAGAAAGAAAAAAAAAAGTCACCTTGTAAAAGTTTCCTCGAAACTCTGTGCATCACCAGTTCTGAGAATCCAGTTCTAAGAAACACAGCAGCTTAATTCTCGGAATTTCAGCAGCGGGCCGTACCATTTCACCCACGGCGGGGGGGAGCAGCCCCTGTCTGCCCCGGTTCATGTCTGTGTCGTAAATATGGAATATGGCTTAACATGTCGGCACTTAAGAAGCACTAGCATCTAAACAACATTTTAGGTTTGATATAAACTCTGTGAGGGATTTTAACTATTCATTTGATGTCTCTGGCGGGGCCTGATCCCCCTGTTTGGGTAGATGCGTCCAAATACAAGGTCACCTGACCGAGTTATATATACCATGGAGAATTTCAGCGTGTTTTCGGGGTAAACCTGTCTACTTCCATGGGTGCTGCGGAGAAACGAGAAATAAGTCATGTTAATCCTGCAGTCATACCGGAATTTCTCCGACGGAAATTCACTAATTTCAGATCTGTTCCTTCTGCATCGTTTTGCGGCGGCTGCATGCGTTGGACTATACTTTTGATTAGGCGTGTGTACACTAGAGTGAATTTTGTTTTGCTCGTGTTTTTATGTTGCTCGGTCTCTCAGATGACACTTCATCAGATGCAGATATATATTGTTTATGCTCTAGTCAGCAACCACGCTTCATCAGCCTTTCTCATTATGTAGGGTCCATCCGAAGAAACGCATAGTTAGGAGCAAAATACATGTATATAGAGATAACTCGCCGGCGTCTCCTTTGGTATCAATATTGCTGTTTTCTAGACTATTCTTTAATATCTGTTTAGTTCATTGCATTGTCTTTGTTGGCTATATTGCATTATCTTGAGTATAGGATGCTTTGTATAAGCGTGCCATGGCAGTTTTATATTTAATAGGCGTTTTAGGGAAACTTAATTTCTGCTAATTGCCACCACGTCATGTGTTAATTTAATAGAGCAGGCCTATACACACTTGATTGTAAATTGGATGCAGCTGGTCTGTTACTGGAAATGAGAGCTGTGCATGGCACGAGGTCTGACGTGACTGCTATCAAGAAATCAACCTTTTTCTACTTTTTTGAAATAAGTTTTATTAAAGAAAACATTACAGTTTGTGTGGCTGTGTCAGACATCACTAAGACCATCCTAAACTCTAAGGCTAGTTGCTCTCTCTCCTCACTGGTCAATGATAGCACATCCTGATCCTCAGTTCCTCACCTCAGGCTTTCTACCTCTCAACCACTTCCGGTCCTCACATCACAGTGCTGTAGTCATGACAAGTCTACAATAACATGTGGTGGCCTGTTCACATCATATAGGCCTGTGTGTAACCTGTCTAGCTCCCCAGTTAGTTAGAAAAGCATCTGGGAATATGCTGATCAGGGTTTTCAACATGGTGTTGCATTACATAACATTACTATTATGCTCTCATAACTTTATGCAATTCCTTCTTGGAAAGAAAACCTCAATTTATTACCTCCAAGGGCAAGCAAAGAGGTGAATACTCCCAGTGAAATCATCTGTTTTGGGATGTGGTTCAGTAGTGGTGAGTGAGCAGTTCTACACAGTAACTCACTCTATCCCAGTAAAAACAGAAAGATGCAACACTTCAGTACTGTGGTAAAACAAATCAGCTCTATTTTGGATAGAATTACCTCCCAGCAGCATCACTTTTCACTTTCTCCAGTGAGCTACATTGAGCCATAGACGCATGAGGCCTTCTGTCCAGTTGAACAGGTACGACTCCTCACTGGGGAGAAATAGTATGAAACACTGGACTATTTGTGATTTTATCGAGGGCCACAGCAGCCTGTACAGCAGCTGCTATGAACCTTATGTTAGTGGCAGAAATGAGACTTTTTCACTGATGTGTTTGTTGTTTCCACTTGTGTATAAACTCTCTTATCCACAGTATCTAATCCACATTCTCCACAGTACTCCTGTGTACACTTGGCCGTATTTTGCAGGCTGCTCATATCAGCACTGCACACACATTAGTTTTTTACCATTAAGCCTGATGATTTCCCTTCCAGTAAATCTGAATGAAAATTTGAATCTTGCAAGTGACGTCATCTGGGTGGGGACATGGCTATAAAATAGCACATTATACTACGTAGGCCACATTGTAATGTACTTTAGCAACATTATACACATCCATTACAGTGAAAAATTACATTCATATTATCATTAATTATTAAATGGATAATTTGATTGTGATAATGTTGTAGGGTGCCAATATTATGTTATTAATAATTCACCACTCCCTGTCTCATCCACATCCAAAATAGTGCAGAATAAGTATTTGGAAAAACTGCAATAAACAGCAAAGAAGTTTCCCATCATTATCTCTGTATGCGGAGAAGATAAACTCATTAGATCTTTACACATGAAAACATCAACAGCTGCAGTCCAGCTCGACAGGTTTAAACTACAGCCGTTCAGGTGGCTATGGCAACCAAGAGGTCTATTTCTAGTTCATTATGTTTTCACTCTAGATGTTTTTCCCCCGTGGTTATCTTTAGTGGCTCAAGTTTCTGTGGTTTGTTCATCTTCACATCCTTTTGAAACAAGAGGTGCTTTCTGGTCCAAATGATGAGAAGAGGCATGAACTCATTCAGTCGGTTAATAATAGAGACTTGCCAGAAATTAAAGTTGTGATGTACCAGTTTAGTTATTTATTTACCTCATTCATCACAGACACAGGCTGATTTGATGGAGATTTGATCAGTCTGCCTTTTCCTCTCTGATATCAGCGTAGCATCTTAAACCTCACATACTGACAACAGGTTTGCTGCAGTGCATTAGCAGAAAAGCTACAGCAGATCTGAAACAAGCCAACTGCTGTGGCAGACTTCTGCACCTTCAACTGTCTAAAGAAACTATTTGCAGAAACATGCTGCTTCTTGCTCATTTTGCAGAAATTATTATGATTGTACATGTCTGTTCGGTGTGTCGACTTGCAAGGAAAGGTCTGATGATGCCACACCACAAACAGAGACAAATACAAACGCTCCACCTTCTAAAAGCTGCAAATTTATTTTTTCCTGCTGTTGGTCACAGAGACAAACCCAAGTTTTAAACTGGGTTTAGTCTAGTGTTTTGAACTTCAAAATTTAGTTTACTTCAAAGTGTCTGAAAGCACGAGGACACTCAATAAGAAAACTAAATTTCTTTGTTCGTGATTGTGTATGCCTTTTTTGTTTTGTTCCACCGTAAATCAAACAGACCCCCTGGCTCGTTTTCGGCGCAGCCTATTTCCAGATTGCATGTCATGGAAACAACGCTCCATGTGATTTCACCAGTAAACCATGAAACGAATTTGCTGCCGTTCCTCTTGTGCTCGGTTGTTTAAAGAGCGTGTGCTATGTGTTAACAAGCAATATTCCCCACCCCCACTCATGAACTCCCCTGACCCAGGCCCAGACACAGACGGATATCAACGTGCCTGTCCCAAAACATGACCCAGGCACATGGTTGCCTGACAGGGATCAAAGGTCATGTTAGTAAAATACGACTCTGGAAAAACGCTAGCTCAGTCTTCACGGACAGCATGAGAAAGAAAAGCGTTCATTTCAGTCGAGCCAGTAGCATGCACTTGAAGTTGAGGGATAAAAATCTTGCAAGATCTTGCAAGAATATATTGTTCCTGTATTCTTCACAGCAGCTCTAGAACAGAAAGGCCAAAAACATGAACCATGCTTTTTTTTAATGAACAAAAGGTGTAAAAATATTCTGGTGTGCTTGAAAATAACGGACTTATTAATCATCTATAGCACAAAGGTCAGTGTCATTTTTCAACAGCTGTTGTTGAGTTAGACATTGAACTCACGCCATGAAACGCTCAATATAGTAAGTAGATAGATGCTGTGAGCTATACATAGTGAACTTCAAGCTGCTTTCATGCTGCCTAAAGGGACATAAGTATACAATTAAACTGCAAGTGGTATGAAAACCATGTGTACTTAATTTTGAAACCCATCGATCCTGTCCTCAGATGACCTTCATACACACTGTAGCCTATACTGTGGTGTCTGACTGCCTATCACCGCTGTCAGGAGAAAACCCTGTGTGTCCAGAATGTCAACTTTTCAGAAATGAAGAAAAACAACCTAGTTTTGGCTTGATCACAATGCATTTTTGACTTTATCCTGTGGATTTTCCTTTGGTTTCATAAGCCCAAGAGGTCAGAGAAGTTTCTCAACCCTCTGAAGAGCATATAATCCTTCAGCTGAAGTGAAAACATGAAAATCACCAAAATTGGAGGTTTTCACAGGACAACAGTGCTATGCTGCCCTAGGTTCAGGCATAGAATAGGGGTCTCTGTTCGTAACCAAAACGGAGGTTATTTTGCATTAAACGTGAGTGTTTCAACATGAAATACAACATAAGACAACTTAAAATGAAAGCAATTTGTTTTTACAAAACAAACACACAATAAGTAACAGGAGATGGCACCGACTCAAAGGCCGCAATCCATCTTCTTTTTATCAATTTGCACTCACCAACTTGGATTTCAAACCACCGTGTTGCTGCTTGTCACCAGGCACAATGTTGGACAGCAAACCTTAAAACTAAAGACAACCAGGTTCAAAAGGGATCTTTTGGTAAATAACCAGACAGCATCAGTTCAGGGCAGGCAGCGTTCTTGCATGCATATTTTAGGATATTGAAACGTCTGGAAATTTTATTTCCATGTCCCATGATGTGGTATGTAGTTCAGGTTAAGTTTCATATCAGCCCATCAAGTTTCCCCTCACAGAGGACTTGTGATATTAATCTATGTAGTTCTGTTACAGGCTGTTAAGAGGAAGTGTTTTGTATTCCTCCTTTTTTTATTGACATTGTATTGGTTATATTTTCATACTTTTAAATCGGCACACCTCTCCTTTTCCTCCTTGTTGTTGATACAGGTGCACAGAGAATTTGAGCTTTGTAAGGAATTCACAGTGTGTTGCTGTTCCCTCCTGGATCGTCCAAAAACAAAAAGAATCACAGGTATGAATTCACGAGAGCAAATGTGAATTCATACCTGTGAAGCAAGTCCATCAACAATTTCTTCTGTACAGATCCAATGAATGGCCTCTGTACATTGAGTGCCTGAGAGTACGAGTGCTGAAGCAGAGAGGCCAGTCAACAGCAAGCTTCAATATCAACCAAAATCTGAATCAATATATTTGAATGATGCATCTAATCACAGAGGATCTGTGTACAACTGGCCTTTTGGTCTTCAACGAATTAAAACAATTTCTGTCTTCAGGTCATTCAAGTGCAGCAACTGGCCTCATGTCCTCATGGAATGGCCTTGAATAAAATGCTTAAAGGGGAAACATGAATGGTTGCTTTGTTGTCTATTCAGCCTCTGCCTTAAGGCCTTTGGGATCATGTGTTCGCATGAAATGCAGCTTCTTAGAAGCTGTGTGTGTGTTTGTGTCATTTGTGTGCGGGCATGCGTGCTTGAGTGTGTTACTTATGCCATGTAAGAATCAAAGTAATGCCTGGTGACGTTTTAAAGGCTACAGATAAGAAGAATAGTGTCATAGGGACCGTGACGTGGCCAAGTGCATGCGACCTGGTGTGATGTCACTGCTTTTTTCATACGTGTTCCACAGTGCACAGCCTCCAAAATTCAACCTCCACTCGAGCCTGTTAGGAAAAAGAAGAAGAAGTGGCACAAACCCTGGGTGCACCATGAGATGAGCTGGAAATACAAAATGAGGTCAAACAAAGGCACAAATGTTGAGAACCAAAATGCTCCTGTGCTATCTCTTGCAGGTGATATGATGCAAACTCCCTCAGCAGAGGTCATGTTCCAAATTCTGGCTCCCTGTGCAAACTGTGTCTGTGCTAAGTATCTGATGAATGCAGCGTATTGATAAAGGATATTATTGCCAATCTAAAGCACGTGACGTCAGCTGCAGATGTTTGTTTGCTCTGTGGAAAATGTGATTAAGAGAGATTAAACCTTGGTAAGACCATATAAGGCCAAATCAGGGCACATCGGCGCTGTCAAGTGAAACAAAGCCATAAACATGCGATGAGCCCACACTGAAACCTCCCATGAGACTCTGTGTTTCTCAGTTAACATAGGTGTCCTGAAATGACACCAGCGGAGAGGAGGAAAATATCCATCCTTGATCTGTTCTCCATCTGTCATGTTAAGTAATACTACAGCAATAGTACATTACACTGTACAACTACTTACTTTTAAGATTTACTCTGTTTCAACTCTTCATAGTACTCTTAATAGAGTGGGGAATGTCTTGCTGTTCTTGCTTTTCACAGCTGATGCAGAAAAATCCTCTGTGTTAGTTCCAGATCTACAGTGAGTGCAGCTTTGGACACGGTTCATTCTCTCCTACTCACGCATGTCAAACACTGGGTCCGCATCTCTGCTGCTGCTCTGGACTCGCTTTCATCCTGTCTGAGGGATTGAAGTTTGTCTGTTACTACTGAAAAAGTTAGCTATGGTGTCCCCCAGGGCTCCATTCTGGGTGCAATCCTATTTTCCATGTATATGCTATATAATCCGCAAATGCCGATGACACCCAGCTGCGCCTGTCTGTAAAGCCAGGGCCATCTTACAAGACTGTTTTCTGGATATTCAAAGCTGAATGTCTCTTACTATATTACAGTCTAATACAGCGAAGTCTGAAGATGTTATTATTGGGCCCACTGCAGTTAGTGCTCAAATACAAAACCACCTTGGCCCGCTGTCTACTTATATATCTTCATACTGTAGGAATGTTGGAGTCATTTTCGATGAGCCTGGACAAGGTTAATACAGTTGTGCTGTCCCGTTTCCGGCCTCACTGATCCGTCAGAATACTGACTGAATTTTTGACAGATAGTCTTCTGTCTTCTGTAACATTAGCCAGGTCCCTGACTTGCTAATCTGTTAAAAGTAATACAGTAGAAGTAAAATTTCTGTCTGTCAAAATCTGACGGAGACGGATGCGTCATCAGCCCTGACAACGGACAGTGTGGCCGTCCCCTGAGGGTGACGGAGCGTTCTCCATCAGGGCGTCTCTGGACCGACCTGCCTGACCGGATCAGGCTGGCCAACAGTGTCCTCCTTAAATACACTTTCAAAAACATTCGTTTCTAGGCTTGCTTTTACTTGATTGATGGTCTGTATTGTGTTTTTATTCTTTTTTCAACTATTCTGTACATTTGTCCTATTTTTTGTCTTTATTGTTTACAATTTTATTCATTGCTTACATGTTTTATTATTTCATCTTGTAAAGCACTTTGTAACTCTGTTTTGTTGTGTGCTGTATGAATAAAGCTTATTGTATTGACCGCTGAAAAGCTCAGACATTCATCAGCACTCTATTCATAGTTTTGAAAGGAATTAAATTACTTGAAAGCACAAAGTGAGTTTGTTGTGAGAATTGAGCATACCTTGACAAAATGGAATGTGAGGCAATAAACAGGGGAAATCAATGAGAAGACATGTTGCAGCCGTCTACCTCTCAGTACACGTTATCTGTGGAAAACTACCAGGGAACATCAGGGACATTTTAATGCCATGATGGTTTCTCCTGTTGTTTTACACTTGTTACCTTGGCAAAACGACCAGGGAAGCCTCAGGGGGAGGTGCGAAGGAGGAAGGGCAGGAGAGGGGGGGCGAGGCCGGGTGAGGGCGAGGAATGTAGCCGATGCGATCCGGAGAGCCTCTCCGATGATTTAGTTCATGCAATTTACGATCGAGTCCACACAGACCAGCTGCGAAAGTCTGGGTGGGGAAAATGAATGAGTAATGCTCTCTCTCCTACCTTAACAACTACCAGCAAAGTGTCCTTGAGCAAGGGCAGCAGGAGAAGGCTGTGGTCGCACTGGGCAGCTCCCAGGAGCCGGTGTGGAACAGCATGTGAAGCAGTGTTGAAGTTGAGTGTAGAAAAGGAGCATGTGTGCTGTGCAAATCCTCTGTAAATAAAGGACTAGGTCATCCTGGATTCATGGAATACTGTATATTTATTTGTAGTTATTATATTTCCAATTTCTTGCACAAATCATCTTCAAATATGTGTGTGTGTGTGTGTGTGTGTGTGTGTGTGTGTGCACGCGCTCCATACACACCCCTGCACCATCCTTTATTGCTGCATAGCAACAGGGAACTAACTTCACTTAATGATTTTTTCTTCTTTTTTTTTCTTTTTCTTTTTTTTCAATTTTCAGTTTGGAAATGAGTTTCTCTCCTCACTGTCGTCACTCTCCCATTCTTCTGTTTCCTGCTGTTGTCCTCCTGGGCATGGAGAGAACCTTTATTGTTGTCTTCTTCCCAGAGATAAAAAAAAAACTCCATACAAAGTAAACTGGGCGGTTGTGTGAATGTCACTGAAATATAAACAGTGGGTTGGGATGATGGGGGAAGGTAGCCTGCTGTTCTTTGTGCATGCTTACTCAACATTTTGTGAACAATGAAGAAGGAGCGCTGATGTGGGACTACAGAAGGACATGATTGAAAGAAAAAGATTTTTCGCGGTTTGAAATGTCGCTGAACCGGATGAAAATACAACTGATCAGATCATAGGGAGACTCCATGAAACATCCCCCTTGAATTATTTCAGTGTTGTAAAATAACGCTATCGAACCTTTTCTAACCCCTTTGTGTTCCTCTGTTGTACGGCATCACCTCCTCACACTGAGTGCTAAAGCTGCGTACCATGTGACAGAGCTGATCCCATGAACCCAATGCATGGCCTTGTGTGTAGTTTATCCAGATTTTCAAGGAAGTATCAGTTCACGTAAACGAATCCACGTCATGTAAACATCGTTTGTCTGAGGGTCCTGGGTTGCCACATAGGGGTTCAGGCAGCCAGATAAACAAGTTGTGGCTCCTACTTGGACTTATCTCTGTCACTTGTTCTGCATAATGTATATACGTTTATTAGATCAATGCTCTCATTATGGATGTGCATGTTTGGTGTGATGAAGTTTAGGGTAAAATTGCATTAGTGTTTGTAACATGTATTACAGGGACATCTAATTTAGCCCTACTGCAATTCAATTTTTTTTTCTAATCGCGTTCTGTTTTCTATTCGTTTTAAGCGAATGGAAAGAGTAGTTAACACAGAGCAAAACATTAGCGTAATAAGGGTTAAAAGGATAACAAACATCAAATTGATAACTTGTGCATTTCACCAGGTGAACAGCCATTATGACTTTTGACAACAATTAATGTGAATGAGCGCACCTTGCCTGTGTCCCTATGCCTCTTTAAAAGGCCCCATCTGTGACTGTAGTAAAGCGCCCTCTGTTGAAACATGTTGCTGCGCTGCTTGCTTTGTTTATGTAGTGATTTATTGGATATAAGACATTTCTTCACCCTTTTCATTGTTGGAGATTTTGATACAAGGGCTGTCTGTACGTGACCGCTGAACATGATTTTTCCATGTCGAGTTTGAGGCTGCCAAAGGTTTGTTTGTATTTGTAACATTTGTAGACACTGCAGAAACACCTGTATTTTGAGTTACAATGGGTTCAGATGTCTCCAGAAAAAAAAAAAAAAAGAAAAAAAAATCTTTCCATCTACAAGTCAAATTCCTCAATAACAAAAGTGAATATGCCCAACTGGCCAGACACACTGGTGATTGTCCCTTTAAGTTTAGGAGATTAGTCTCATAGAAAGTAGGCAGCTAATACTATAAGTCATTGTCTAGATGCCAGCCTGCAGTTACTGATGGAGTTGTCACATGACCGACACACTAATTAGCAGCTAATCTGGATGCGATGTGAGAATCAGATAAGTCACTGACCTATAAAGTAGGCAGAGGATCATCTAGTCCCGTTCTGGTGAGGTAGTGAAATATGGCCTCTCCGATCAGCAGATCTGAGCAGAGTTGGCTACAGGAGGATGCTACTAAAGATGCCAGAGGGCCGCATACCAAAGATGAGGGAGAGTGGGGATACAGAGCTGTGTAGACAAGTACATTTTTCACATGGAGGTTACACAACAAATACTTCAACAGCTATTTATAGCTTTTATCGTCAGTCAAAGTTCAGACCAGCATTAGGTAACTAGGTAAACTAACTTGCTGTTTTAGCTATCGGTAACTTTTCTCTTTTCGTCCAATAAAGCACATTCATATCACAAGTCAATGTGATGCATTTTTTCAGTTGTACAAAATCAAGGTGTTGCACAGTTCAAGTATATGAGACCATAGTGTGTGCAGTTCTAGAAGAAATAGTAAAGATGAGTTTACATCATTTGAGCTACATATTAAGCATAGCAATCGTTTCCCCCAGTGCCTCCTCTGCTTGATTTCTGACATTTCCACCTCTACTCTTTAGTCTGGCTGACAACGTCCCCCTGTAAGCACGATCGCTGACAGAGTGCCTCGTCTTCCACAGCAAACACTGTCAGGTTCAACAGCCTCCTGGCAACCAGAGGAAAGCATTCCATGCATGTTCATGCCAGAGATCCTCTCTTGACCTTAACCGAGGCTTTGTGTTTGGAGCAGCACCGAGTCCACAGAGTAAATCATATAACTCGCTGCATAGTAGCAATGTTCAGGCCATGCAGAGAGGAGGTGTGATTGGATGTAGCCAGGAGATCAGCCTTACGTCAGCCTGGCAGTATGTTCACGCTTCACAGGCATATTGTTAGGATTGTCTCTTAGTTACCCCAGTTGGTAGCTATCACTGTCTTAAGCGTGGGTTCAGATGTGATTCATTGTGCCCAGCTGTTGCTATTGTGACAAGATGAAATGACTTCTTTTCTAAAGGATGAATCCCTTAAAAAAAAAAAAACATTCACATGAGGCTTTAGTGCAGGCGAAGAAGCCCAGAGAAGTCCCCAGGGTTCGGTTGTGGGTTTCCAGATTCCATACATAGTGTTTATTCCTCTCAGCTTTCAGGGCAAACGTCGGAGGGAAGAGCTGGGGAGTCAACAGATGAGGTGGTGCATTATCCTCTCACTAAAGCACGCGAGGAATACGAGCGCTGTTTGGGTTTCAACCTTTTTGGTCTCTCCAACAACTTGTGATTTATAGCTCTGTGAATTACATGTTCTCAAAGGGGAAAAAATCTGCCCTTGAAAACAGGTGAGGGAACAAATAGAATGCAAGGCGTGCTCTACGCTGGAACGGTTTGAAAACTAGGTTAATGTGTAACCTGTGTTAACGTCAGGCAGATGGGCATTTTAAAGTTTTAACTGGCGCTGAGAAAATATGCCCCCCCCCCCCCCCCCCCCTTCCCCTCGTCTGAGTTGGAGCGCTGGATGTCTGCCTCCTCTGCAGCGCTCTGTGAGACTCACGTGGCTTGGTTTTGTCTGACACTTAATATATGTGTGCTGTTAGTTCGGGGAATGCTGGTGTGAAGTGGAAAAAAGGGAGTGTCACTCACGGAGCAGATGTTATGCTTTTAATCGTCCGTATTACACTGAAGCCGTGTTTTGGTACTGAGACTCTGAAGACCATTGTGCTCTCGTTTCTCTGCTTTTTTTGTGGAAACTGATTGTGTTAGAACAAATTGAGTAATGTTAATTAGAGACATACTGTAGATATTGATAAGAAATCAGATCACTATTACCACATGGGGGATGCAATTGAGTTTGCTATCTTTTGAATAACACTGAACTCCTTACCTACATTTTTGTCTTCCTTGTTTACACAAGCACCTTGATTTAATATTTGAACTTGGAGCAAATAAAATTGTATCTACTTACAGTTTGTTGAATATTTGTTTATTTGTTGTACATGTGTCTATTTACATTTTGTTAAACCTATATGAAGGCACATTAGATTTTACATTAGGTTTTTTGCTTTGTTTTGGTAATAAGACTCAATATTTTACACAATGTTAACAATGTGTATCACAAAAATACACTCTTTGCCATTCATTTCAGCTGGCTAACAGAGATCAATGATAAATAAAGGGAGTTTGTAACAATAAGGATAAAGTGATTTATAAAAAAAGATTATGATAATATGAAAAACTATCTAAATGCAGACCATTCGAACTGAATTTTGACTATCAATCAGACAATCTTGAAAACGGAGCAGTCTTTTAGTCAGTTAGTTTGTTGCCGTGTGAGTTTGTTGAGCTGATTGTTTCTGAGAGGATAAATAAAATATTTTCATGCTAAACATGACTTGTTTTCAGAGGAAAACAAAGCTGGATCCATGAATTCCCTAGAAATTTGAAAAAAAAGTGAAGCCAGCCTAATGACATAGCAGTTTGGGGAACTGGATCCAGGCAACCAGAAACCTCAATTAAGTGAAAACAAACCACAAAAATGTAAATTGCGCAGCATGCAGGCTTCGGTCCAATGATGCAGTAGAGGAGGCATGGCCCATTAAGTTATTGTGTAGTCTAACATTAAATTAACTGCATATACGTTCTAAAAGTAATATCTTTAAGGAATGGAATTAGAAACCAATTAAAAACCAAATTTATTCCATGTCAAATGAACTATTATTTTAAGGGCGAGTTAAAAATATATTAAGTTGAACTGACTTTTTAGATTAATGTAATTTCTGGAAGATGGAATAACTTAAAACATGAGGATGAGTTGTGAGGTCAAAGCCTCTGAGGTCTTGGCTGACTTTGAGTTCAACACAACTCTTTCAGTTGGAGGTTTACAGGCCAGAGGTTTGAGAGGTGAAAGAAAATTGATGTTTCCTTGTGGAAAATCTATTTGAAAAATCACTAGTGCGTGACCACTCAATACAATGAACAGACAGTAAATCTAATTTGACTTTAGTAAGTTCTTTATTACATTTCTCTATTCTTTATTCTGTGGCCACTGAGGATATTGATTTGGACATTTCACATAGTGTACCAGAAAAATCAATTAAAAAACACAAAACTCTTTTGCACTGAACTCTTTTTAAAGATGTCATCCCTGCGTAAAACACTTAGTCTAATTGGTGGAGCCGTCCGCAGCATGATTTGAGTTATAAGTTTGAAATTATGCCAGAGTGTGCTGTACCTGAGTGGTGACTCCGGGATTAACTGGTAGTTTTAATCCACCATTTGAAAAGTTTGACTCCTACTCATACAAAATGATTAGCAGTAAAAAAAAAAAAAATGTCATGCAAATGACTTGAACTTGTACTTTTAAAAGGATAGCAGGTAAATGAAGTTCTTGATTGACAAAATGATACCACTTTTATAGACTGGATCATATTTTCATAGATATTATTGAGATATTGAATAATAAACTCCTGTTCTTTTGTTTCCAAAATGGAAATATGCAGCATTTTGGAATAGAACTCTTTATATCTGCATAACATTGATCTTGCTGTTACTCATGCACTGAAAAACAAAATTGATCAAGTTTGCTACACAGAGCTTTGTGAACGTAAGCCCCACTAAATCAGCTAAACGGCAATTAGTGAAAGTGGCATTTGACAACTTACTGTAGCATTATTTACATGAAGAGTTGGAATAAATCTCTCACACATGCTGAACAGACAGCTAGGATCCAAAATCAAGTTCCGAATATCAGTTTAACTGAACTCTACACAAACGAGTAATGGATGTTGCCAAGTAAATAATGATGATTTGAGAATGCGCCAACAGAGGTTTGATTTTTATATGGTTGCATCAATGCAGCTGTTGTCTGGCAGTCAGTTAGCTTGACCTTGGGGTCTTTATCTTTTAACCTTTTGTTCTGTTCACTCTGTCCAGAGTGGCTCCTGCTTTGCCAAGCACACAGACACATAAACCAAACATTGTGTCTTTTTTAAGGCTCATCAAAACATTGCTTTGTCTGTCAAGGGACTGGTAGGAGCCATAGCTGCCAGTTCCACTTTTTTGTGGTCATCAGGATCCAAAAGTGTTCAGGCTGTTTATTTCACTGTAGCCAAGCTTCTTGTGTATCCACTGAGAGGCGCACAGGCAGCCATGTTTCTATAAGATTTGCTCTCTGTTTGCCCCTGTCAACTATGGCTCACATTCCCACCACTCAAGGTCAGGCTATACACTGAAGTGGTAGAGCCAGTTTGAAATGTGACTTGAAATATGAAGCCATGTGTGCCGTGCACCACAGTTTGTTTCTGAGTTTAGGAATTGGTTGGTGGATTTTCTGTCTTATTAGTCTGTTTCAGTTGCAGGGATGCCCACAATATTAAATATTTATGTCATGTTTCCAATTTTGCGCAGCCTTGGAGAAAATGATTTATGTTGATGTACATAAATGATTTCAAAAACAACTGACATATTATTTTGTAATCATAGCTTTACTTTGCTGAATGTGAAAGAAAGAAAGAAAGAAAGAAAGAAAGAAAGAAAGAAAGAAAGAAAGAAAGAAAGAAAGAAAGAGGCTCTTTGTGCAAACCAATCATGTGAGTGCAGACTCGTCACTAGAGTACCTTTCACAAAAAGGTCAAAGGATAGAATTCCAGGTCATCTCTTTGGTTTCACAAGACCCACGGAGGCAGAACTACAAGGGAAACCCGAGCTAGAGGTAAACAACAGTTTCACAAGGCGGCGCTGGGGAGGTGTGAAAGGGGCGGCGCTGTGCGTGAGACAAATCACCAGGGCTTGTTTGGCTAGCGGCCAGGTGGCAAGAGGGCTTCTGCCTCGGCCTTGTATTTGACACCTGCAGGTGACGGGTTTCCAGGACTACTGTGTGACCGCTGTCTGGATCGGTTTGCTGCGAGGTGCTGCGGCACGGACGAGGGACAGAAGGGAGGAAACATAATAACATTGCATGTCTGCTACAGAGAGGGAGAGGCCGCTGGCTGTAATCCACACTGTTCACTACTGTATCCTGCCGGTTATCAAAGAACCAAAGAAACGAGTGGAAAGCCGATGCTCTTACACTTACTAAACGCATTCCTGTCATCCTTTGTGTCCTAACTGTAGAAACTCCTGTGAACTTTAGTGACGCACATCCAGGACACATCCAAGCTTTATGCTGTGACGGCAAGGCTGATTTGTCCAATCTATTGTAAGGATAAAGTGACCTATCCTTACAATAGACAGACCTGAATCCAACCATCCAAACTTCTGTGTACATGTATACATGAACACAACAATGTTCATCATTCTTAAAGACTTTACTTCCTTGATTTGATGCATTTCCTATTGAAACAGGATGTTGGGGCGGGACATAATGCAGTGAGGGATCATTCAAAAGTCTAAACCAATGGAATATGAGTCAGGGAGAGAAAAGCTGTTTTATTGGATGGGAGGGGTGCGGAGGGGCAGGATTGTTAAAAAATCTGATGGTTTTATTGGTTAGAAATTAATATTTTTACACCTACTAGTGCAGCATGAGGTCACCATGAAAGATACTCTATTTTCTAGGACGTAAAAGTAATGGGTGTTCATGTCATGGGGACTTGGGAATGTGCTCACGCACATTTCCACAAACATTTCGGTATTCATCATCGGATGCACCTGAGGATACGCACAGATCAAGGGCCTGCGCATGTTTCATGAACCTCATGTTGTTTGTTCATCGCCACTTTTCTCAAGAACAAATGTAAATGTACGAAAAAATGTATGAATGAGGCCCGATGGCTTGTTTTCCTTGGAGGGTCCAGTCGTGCTCCATGTCTGACTTATGAGGGTTGATGATCCTCATCCAGGGCACAGGGTTCACACACGGTTCACAGTCTGCCACAGGAGATCTGGGTGGATTGAGAGATCACATTCCTCCGCCAGTAAGAAAACCATAACGTACAGCTCTGCTCAGACCTGCTTTGTTTGGCCAGTGTCCAATGGGATGGGAATATACTTTAATTAAATTTGTAGATGTATACATTGTGAAGCTCCTCTCTGGGCTATGTTTCGGTGAGAATATATTATACAACACAATTATGCAATATTGTTAGTTATTATGTACGATGCACTACTATGGACAGAAGAGAGAGAGAGAGACAGAGAGAGAGAGAGAGAAAGAGAGAGAGACGCTCAGAAAAGTAAACTTTTACTAGACCTCCATGAAGAGTCTGCAACAGGCCAACACTCAACACAAACTGCTCCTGTTGTCCTGTTATTATATGTATTGGAGCATATATATAGATAGTTTTATGAGATGTCACAAAAGCTACTGCTATTATATTTCAATGGGAAATTATTGATAGCATCTAATGTTTTTATGAAACAAAAAAACACCTTTTTTCTATATAGAAACATGAAGAGACTGGTGTGAATGTAATAAACATTCGGATCCAGTCATGAGAGAAAATATCAGGCAACAAAATAATTTTTCTCACAAGAGAGATAGGCTCACTTATTTACTATCACTGATTCAGGTGTGAGATTGAGAAGCAACAACAAGCCCTGACCATGTCTCATTATATTGACTGGCACATTTCAGTACACATGTCCACCATGAAAGTAAATATGAAGCAGACGATTGAAGATTCACCTGTGACATTACAGTTGAATATTCATTATCTGGACTATAGAGACAACATCTGCCTGTCCAGTTGTGTTGATGTGCCTCGATTTATTCAGTGGTTATCCTCGAATGTAAACTGTCCAATGTAATTCGGTAAATGTAAGGAAATGTGATACTTAGCAGATTATGTGAAGGGATCACAGCACAGCAGCATTGTGCTGCTGGCAACGATTCCCTTGGGAACACACGGCTCATTGTGCAACTGGGTATAGCCTGTTGTGCAACACTTACACACCCTTAATCCTGACAATTTCCAGTCACTTTTCATTACCAACCACCAGGGACACAGCCCCTTCAGCTGCACCCCGAGATCACAAGAACCACAGAAGATGCTATTTGCTATGAGATCACATTAAATGAATTAGTGCTGCCTACATTCCAAATCCTGTTCATTGCTGCAGAGCCAGTTATGATGTTTTCTTATAACAGCATGGACAGATTGGATTAAGATACTGTATATGGATGCTTACTTAAGATGCATGTAAAACACAAGTCAGGAGGTTGGACACTGGAGTTTACACATGAGCATGAAGAAGTAAGCGTTAAGGTTGAGCTGAAGTGAGTGCATATCGACTGAGGGAATGTAGCTGAATAAACATGAATACTTTTGACCAAATATAATGAGGCGATTCCCCAGCCTTTTATCAGTTACATTATGCTGTAAGTGTGTAATAACAATGGCAAATGTAACCGTGTGGCACCACAGTCCAATTCAAACTGTATCATTTGCACACACTTAACTGCCTTTATTTCTCAAAACAAACCACTTAACCGACTTGCTGCTGCCCTGCCAGTGGAAAAACTGAATGTATTCTCAGGGCTTTCTGCAAAACTGCTATTTCAAAATAAAAAGGAAACTCACTGTTTTGCTGCTCCAAACATGTATTTTATTAATGTAGCTGATGACAAAATAACATTTCAACCAAACATGATCTTTTTCAGCTCAGTCCCATGTGCCTTCATGCAAAAAATAATTATTACTTTGAGTTTGCTTTTGTCCTGTGAGGAGATTTTGGATGTTGGACCTCTCCTTTCCAAGCCCCACTACTTCTGTAAAAGGGTTTTGGGGTTTTTAGGGTTCTTCAGATCGTAACCAGAGGAGATCTCCAGAGTATTCCTTGAAGAAAGAGTTCATGAACTCTGACACTACCTCTAACAATGAATCTTTTAGAGATGTTTTTCCAGTAAGGAGCCTTAAGCTGCTTATTGACTCCCTTTTGATCAACCCATGATGGACTCCTAGTCTAAGTCTCACTCACACCATCACCTCCCAACAGGCTCACAGACAGTATTTTCTCAATCACCCCTCAAAGTGAACCACTGGCTTTGTGCCCCAAGATGCTCGCGGGTATCGAAAAGTACCATCCCTGATTAGTTTTTCATGCTGTGCGTCTGGTCCGATGAAAGTAAACTGGACAATTCAGCCTTAATGTGATATCTCCACTGGCTCTGCGAAGCCAGCGTGACAGGCCGCCAGCACAGCAGCAGCCACTTTGATTTTTCCGTAGAAGGATGAATCACTCTCGAACGAACACTTAGTGACCCATGGCTTATTGGCCAAGATTAGCCCTGGCAACAGGAGCTCTCTGGGGTACGCGATCGATGCTGAGGGCCCAGCCTAAATACCCTCCTGCTGTTCACCTGAGCTTTCTCCCCTGGCCCTCCTATCCATGTCTCAGCAGGGAGGAGGCAACCAGAAACCAACACAACTTGGGAGGGTCAGGCCGGCTCACAAAGGCTACAGAAGACAAAACATGCTCATAATCCAGAAATGGGAGCTGGACATTTTATTCCTTACAGACAGACAGCGTGTACATCAACTCCCTCCAGGCGTATTGTATTAATTTCGAAGCAATTGGCTACAGACGCATGAACGCATCCGTATAGGAAATTTCAGAGAGCATACTGTGAAAGAGCAGGGAGACGTGTGCGTGTGTTGGAGTGGGTCAAATCAAACGGCCAAACGGCGAAGTATTACCGATGGCTTCCTGTTGTCGTGTTCCTATTCTTTACTGTTTGTCCTCTGAGCGCTGTTCTGCACACGTTGCCTGTAAATTGAATCAGTTGGGAACACTGTGTACACACTGTGCCCAACATGAACCTAGCTGCCTTGAGCTTCCTGTGACTGCTCCACAACTAATTGCAATTGATGTTTTTTCGTCCCTAGCTGTTTTCAGTACCCGCAGCCTTGAGGGTCCGTGACTGGATCCTCCATTCAGCCTTAGTTGCATGGCCATGGAGAATGATTGACTTCAACACTTTATTATGGCACATAATGTATTCACATAAGCATTACTGCAAACTTTGTTCCATTTTCTCATCAACCTGTGCATCAAGTGTCCTTTATTTGAACACCAGTCACATAGTGAGTATGGCAGTGCCCCAGTTTTGTGTTTTTTTACTGGATTTTTTTTTACCTTTCCCATAACAATCTGTGCACAGTTCTGCGTGTCCTGAAGGGAACCAGAGGGCAGGAACAGCCATCAGCTGGCACAGGTTTAATGTCTTTCTCAATGGCCCTTTGATACAATGGACAAATCTTATCACAGGAGCAAACCTGCAGCGTTCCGGTCAAGGGCCAGTTAAGTAATCGTATCACCGATAATAACTGTCACCCCCAACTTGTTGTCTACAGAGTCTCTTCAATAATGGTATCATTTTGGACCAGTTTTCTTTTGCAGAGTCGTATACATGCATACACACTGTTACAAGAAATAATTTTAAAATTCTACAAGTGGTGGCAACCAAACAGCTGAGAAGCGTATCCCAGAAATCTCAGAGTGGATGTTAACGCCACTGAACCAACTGAATTCTGCATAGCATTATTAAAAAATCTGTGTATCTTTTCTGTATTGGTGCCTTGCTGCTGGCCAAATAGTAGCAGTAGCATTAGGGGAGTGGGCAGTCCCTCCTTCATAGTTGTATAAATTAAACTGAGTTGTTTTAGTTGCCTAACCTCAGCCCTAAACTTAATGTAAGTTGTTTTACTTGCTTATCCTTAACAGAAGTTGTTTTAGTTGCCTGATTTTATTTGATTTTGGCCCAACTGAATTAGGCTATGATTTGGTGCATAACTTTTTGTCGGATATGTGTGACGGTTGTTGTGGGAACAAGTTACACCTCACTGTCCATTGGACCCACATGACCCTCAGCTGGCAAGTGCACTGCTCATGCACATCACACACCTACAGTGGGTGTCAACAAAAACAGTTTGTTCATGGCACACAGCCATCGTGGAAGTATTTCATATCGTGCCTATTGGGCCACTAAACTGCAGTTTGGCTCCACTCCACTACACTAATCTGAGCCACATTCAAACATACAGATGTTCTACTTTGCTTGTTTGCTAGACCAAGGCAGAGGCCAAACAGACAGTAGGGAAAACTAGCAACAACATTCTTTTTTTCCAGATCCCATTATCAACAAGGAATGAACACAGTGACACAGTTTCAGATACTCTCTTCTGGAAGAGCAACACCAGTTCTTTACATGAGCACAAGTACAAACTCCCTGATAGAATACTACTTTGGTATTTGACATCAAATCTATCAAAAGTAAAATTGCATACTTAACATAATGTCCACATATTTATCATATTTATCATATGTCCAATGCTTATAATCTCACTAGAGTGCTGACTTTGATTGCTTTTGCTTAATGGCAGCTGGCTCAAAATGCAGAATTATTTATGAACTGATCAAATGTTTGGTATGCAAATCTATATTGATTAAAATAACTAGTTTCTGCAGTGGTTCCATAAATGTGCTTAAGGGAAAATAATATATAGATTTTTTTAAATATAGAGGAGAATACAATTTTAACCGCCAAATCTAAGCCTACAGTACTAAAGTAAAACACTGAGCTACTTTCCATCCTTTGCCATGATGCCACACATGTCCAGCAGAAGACCAGAGAGATTAATGAAATTCAGATGACTGCACTGAAACACCAGAGATCTGATTGTGGGACTGTTTTGGAGGACTGCAACAGATCTTGAATGCTTTTTCTAAACTCCCAATTGCAAACACTAACATTTGTATCAGTCCTTTTGGATATTTCAGAAAGTTTCATGCATCCTGAGGAGTGAACCCCTTTGCAGACACCGGCTCTCGACATGGGTGCACAACCTTCGAGAAGCTTTTTCATGTCACTTTATTATGCCAGTGCACAACAAGCAGTGATAATCAAAATATATCAGAAATAAATTTTTATCCATGACTGTGAAGAGCAACCATGAGAGTAGTGAAGTCAGTGTACATTTGTAACGGAGGACTTCAATTATTTCTGGCTTTCCATGTCTCATGATCAGAACCATGTGTCTGCCACGTGGAGAGTTTGCTGTATTTGATTAAGGCTGAAGGGGAAACATTTCCATGGCTCTTTGAGGACGAAAGGTGGTGAGATTTGGAGATTAGATGCGTTAAATGGCAGAAAGTAATGCTCTTTATTATGGTGCTCATGAAATAAGTTGCCTTTGAATGCAAAGTTGTCTGTGTCTGTTATGCTATTTTGTGACAATGATAATAATAACGAGAAAATGACAATTAAAAGTAAGTAGAACAGAAAAATAGAATAGAATAGATAGATAGATAGATAGATAGATAGATAGATAAACAATTAATTTATTAACTAGAATACTTAACTAATTTCAATCAATCTGTTTAAGTAAACAATCCTCTGGCAGGATTGATTCATCTAATTGATTTATCTGATTCATTAATTCATCTAACAAACAAATTAATTGATTGATTAATTATATAAAAATAAAATAAATGCAAAGGGGGTAAAATCAGTGGTATGGTGTTTAGCAGTTCAGAGAAAACGTTTTTCTGCAGTGAAAGGTTTGTAAGGCCTGTTTTTACCTTGGAAGTATTATATTATTATTATGAGTATTACCTTGTTGTCAGTGAGCGGCTCGGTGTCAGCGGTGCCCTCAGGTGGTCAGGTGGTGCAGCCACACATGAAGCCTGCTCCCACATGGTGTGGAGCTCAGGGCGGTCCTGGCTGCAGGTTTGTGGGGTAAGGGTTAGTCCAACATATCAGGTTGCCAAAACACTGGGTTGATATTGGCCTTTTATTAAGAGTTAGATAACGGCCTGGTCAGTGTCGTCTGATAGGATGGAGGTTCCTCCCTGATCCCAGTTACATAAGAACAGCCTGTAAAACCTGCAATGAAAGTTTTTTTATTTTTTATTTATTCATTTAATTGTTCCGTAATGATTTTTTTTTTTTGTTTGTTTGTTTTGTTTAAAGGCCTAATGTATCCCAGAATTCCCTCTAACATTGAATGTGTGGTGGGTCTCCCTTACTTTCCCCAATGGGATCAAAAAAGTACTATCTTATCTTATCTTAAGGAGCTGCTGACCAACCTAAAACTATTTCATGAATATGGTTTTCAGTGGATGATTTTACAGTCAAATGATGGTCTAAATGCTGTTTCAGAGGATTTTCCTCTCTGCCAAGACTAAAATTCTGGGAGAAAAACACTGAATATTTGTGATTTCTTTGTCATTTTTTGAGCATGAAAATGGTATCTTCACAAAATATTAGCTATCAGCAGCTTTAATAAAAAAAAAAAGTATTGTTATGAGCCTTCAAAAACCTGTATTGATCAAACTCCAATACGTTTCTTGAGGCAGGGTGGGGCCCGACTGTGGCGCACTAGACAGTCGGGAAAAGGGTTTTGAATTCAACCCTGGAGGAGACAGGGAGCCGGACACACTCTCATCCGGATCCTGGCAGCGCTGTGCTGGACATTTTGGATCTTCTGGAGACTCCTGCAAGGGATCAGGGATCCTTATGAAAAGCAAATTACAGACCAGTATTGAGGAGATAAAAGCACGGATCATCTTCTCTGTCACAGTTAGAGCGAGACGGAGCTTTGAAATGTTCTTGAGGTAGAAGGAGAAGGAAGCTGTGCAGAGTGTTTTATGTGCTGATTAAAAGTCAGGTGAGGGTCGATTCTGATGCCCATGATGGTGACTGAGTAGGAGAGGGGGGTGGTTTGAGCGGCAAAGGGAAGGTTATGGGCAAGTGTTGGATCCTGATGTGGGGTGCCAACCAGGATGGCCTCGGTTTTGTTGCTGTTGAGCTGAAGAAACTTGTGTGAAGATTATAGAGAATGCACACTCACTCTAGTTGCATAGAAATGTATTCATTGCCCTGTCAGTCCTGCTTTTCAAGCGGTGCAGCGGATGGAGACATTACCCACCCTGCTGGGTTCATTCCTGACAGGTATGGAGCTGGTAAAGCGCCAGACTCACATGTTCCCATGGAGACCCTCGTCTAGTTTGCTCTTGCGTACAGAAGCGATCCAGGTGTTGGAGGAGGTCAGTGAAGTCTGAATAACTGCTAATGATCTTTAAGATGCAGTGAAGATACTTTGGGAATTGATTACGCCTTCACCCACATGACACACACACACACATACACATGAATATACAAAAGCACACACAGCCACAAGTGCATATACACACACACACACACACACACACACACACATCATGGATTCAGACCTACTATCAATCAAGCTGCGTGAAAAATCACTAAATGAGGTCGATGTCATTAGTTAAGCTTCAAGGTCCTGAGGATCACCCAGAGTTCACTTTCAGAGACCTAATTTAAAACCAATGACTGTGTGTATGTGTGTATCTAAGTGTGCATGTGAACATGTGCCTAGATGTGAGTCTTTTCTTACCGTTTGTGTGCATGTATGCGTGTGAAGTGCCCAGTGCAAGGAGAAAGATGGGCCGATCGGGACATTAAATGCATAGGAAAATCATTCCTAGTATTGAAGTCTAAAGAGCTCTGTGGGTTTTTTTTTTGTTGTTTTTTTGTCATTGTTTTTCACCAGTTTCACCAGAAAGTTCATCACTCATGCTTCTCTCAACAAGCCCCCACAGAGGAGCTCATATGAAGCAGACAATATCCCTCCTCGACAATTAATAATCCAATCGAGCATCCCGTTTTTTATCAATCCACTAGTGTGACCCCTGAGGTGTAGACTGATTGATTACATGAATATAGAAGCACAGGATCAGTGTGATATCATATTCTGTACACACAGCATTCCTAAACTTAGGGGGAAGTCCAAAAGTCCAAAAGAACTGCTGAAAGATTGCAGGTTTGATCTCCATTGTTGGTGAGAGGGTTAGGGTTAGGTAACTATAATGATATATACAGTATGTTGCTCAAGCATTCACACTGCAATGATATCTGTGAGCAAACGATGTGTATTTGACTCAGAGAAAAAGGAAGAGCAGTCCTTGTGGTGTATTTATAGGTCAGAGAGGCAGGACCAGGTCCCAAGATAACAGGTGAAGACAGAATGGTCCTTCTGTCTTCACCTGTTAAGTTTGAAGGTCTAAGTTCACATCCCCTAATTGGCTAACCAGTTTTTCAGCAGGGATTCTCAGCGTCTTTGTTGGCCTGGCTTGACCTCTGCTCATCATGGCCGCAACCTCAGTCACCTTTAAAAGTGATGGGCACCGGGGGAACTTGTTCCGCCCTACTTGTTCCATTATTTTACTTCTTCCTCGTTTGAGTTCCTCAGCTATTACCATAGATAGGAAACAGTGTGAGTGGCTCCGTATGTCGCTGAGTGTGATCTACCGAATGCTGGATCAAATTTGTGTTGTAGAGGTCCCAGACTGGCACTGCAGCCCTCTAAACTATGGGGGTTATTCCTTCTGTCACCTCCTGGAGCCCAGAGTGGATTAACAGATCAAGTTAATCTGATCTGGGAGCCGCAGCTTCCTCAGGAGGATCGCTGCCCAGACTGAGCCTAGGCCTGGACGCTGACGGTGTTTAAAGACAGGTGGGAGGGCAGCTCAGAGGGTACAGCAAAGCCTTTGCTCCATATCAATATCTATAGCAATATTTTAACATTAGAGCCAACATTCAAACGAGATTACACCCATCAAGGCCCTCTGAAAGTGGATGAAAGGAGCTGGATTGTGGTAATGTTCAATAAAAGCTTTTTTCAACTAAATCTTTGTTCAGTCCGTCAATCTACAGTGACTGTGCATGAGAAATTAAAGGTACATTTGCCATGTTACAAATGATCATGTCTATAAAAATGAATCTTACATTATAAAGTGTATAGAAATGATAGTGTTACATTGTATTATTTGGTACCTAATAAAGTAGCTGCATAACTGTCTTCTAGAGGAATACTTGCAGTGATATACGTGACAAAGCAATCTATGATCCATATCAGTCAGCTATACAGAAGTCAATTCAGGCCTGGAGATAAAATAATGATGGAAAACGATTATGAAAATGCAGTGCAATTAAAGCAATTAAAACAACTACTTAAAATAACTGGGTAAGCTGAGTAGGCAGAATTCATTCTCTCTGTCTCTTCAAACCTGGTAATGCAAATCACATTAAACAACTGATGCCAATAGATATCAGATGTCAGACAACAAATTATACTGAAGTGCTTCGCCTCATTGTTTCAGTGCAGGACTGTATAATGCAGGGGGCGACAGACAATACTGGAGAACGGAGACTATTTTGACATCAATATAGCGCTCAGGTTGACACCGCTCCGTCTGTACAGGCAGCTGCACTGTACTGATTACATCAGTTAGAGCCTGGATCAGCTCCAGATCCAATACTTGGGCTAAAGTGGGGGGAAGCCCTTGAGTTAAGTGCTGCTCTGTCGATGTATTTCATCAGTCTAAATGCCTGAGGCTGTCTAGCCTTTAAATAAAGATCATTAAAAAATGTCATACTGTTAAAGCATTGGGAAAGTGGTTTTATTGCCACATATCTCATACTTTTTATGTATTATTCAGTGAAATGCAAACACAATACAAAAAGAGAAGTCGTGTTTATTGTAGTGTGGTGCTGAAGATAAACTTCCAATCAGGCCTGTGCTGCATACAGTAACCATTCAAACAGTGACTTATGAGTAGGGAGATTTTGACACTTTGCACAGTCAGATGATAGTCCTTATCGACTGAGACAGTTCTTACAGCCTTCCAAGGATGATGTGTTGAAAAGGCCAAAGGTCAGATGGATTGTTGTACGTGCTGCAGGTCACAGCTGTTTATTGTTGATGGATTTTAATTCATTTTAGCTCATTAGCCTATTCCCCCTGGAGTCCTTATGACATTTACATTGTATTTACATTTTAGATGCTCTGACGCTCTGATGCTCTCATCCAGAGTGACTTGCAATGAGTGCATTTCCAATGAGTTCATTTCCTAGATCATCAGCATTTCAAGAAACCACTGGTAACTTCTTACCACTGGTTTCTTGAAATGCTGATGATCTAGAAAAGATCATCAGCAAGATCAGCTGATGATCTAGAAAAGATCATCAGCAAGGTTCAGAGCCGTAATACTGTGACAATAGATGTAAAAAAAAAAAATCCTATAATGACGATGTAAAAGAGAAGTGGGAAGAAAAGACATACGAGAAATATGAGCTAAAAACAGACGCAGAAAGGAAATGATGTTACACTTCAATGTTAGAGGATATTTTATTACATTAGAACGGATAGAGGAAGAGGATAAGGGTGGATGGGGGGGGGATTCGGGTGGAGAGGCAGTAACAGTAGGTAATATTTCTTTACTGGTATTACAATTTATCCAATTCATGAGAAAGTTTTAAACATTACATTTCTATAGGCAGGCGTTCCATTAAATATATATCTTACTGGTGTTCTTGTCAAAATCCTACAGTTGCAGTTGAGGAGTGTTAGATGTGGTGCAGGAGAGTGTGATCCAAGACAAACCTTGATGTCTGTTGTCCTCTAGTGGCTGTACATCTAACACTTCCCTTGACTTTTCATGCATTTTCTTGTGCTACAAAACCTTTTCAAAATACATTTATTTTGGATTTTGGACTGAAATCTATGCCAAATACTTTACTCTGTCAACATGTAAGGGAAATTCCAGAAATGTATGTTAAGGTATAAAAATCAAAGAATACAAAGATCTAGTTTGTTAAAGTATTTATCTCCTGGCCTCACTTGGATTAATTTGCCTCACTAGCAAAAAGTTTGCACTTCATCTTTAGGTTGGAGTTGGGCATTTTAAATTGATTTTCTTTTCCAAATTGTCCTAATTTTACTCTTTTTGATTGCAGATCTTACGTAAGTACCTCAGTACATCTTGTTGGTATTTTTGGTATGTGGTATTCTCTGTTTCAGCAGTATGGAATACATGTGTCACTTCCATGTCATATGAGTCCAGTTCCTGGAGTGAAGAAAAAAATAAACGATCATCCCCCCCTTTACCCTATGACATCACACAGCCTGCACTCTCATTGCACTTTCTCTTCTCTAATTTTGCTGTAGAAGTCAATCAAGAACGTGGACTTGAAGAACCCCACTGGAAAGGGCACGCTCTGTACTTTTATTTACAGAAGTACAGGATCTTGATTAACTTACTTATTTTGCACATCATATATTTATGCAGTCTTTTTTAAGATGTTTTTCTTCATCTACTCATATTGATCGTTTTCTCATACTGCACATATTTCTTTCATACTGCAAATATTCAGTTTTTGTCTCAGTAACTTCTATTTCTATTACTGTTTCTATTTTATACAATATGCTGAAAGGTTATGAATTTTAATATAACAATTTGCTCTATTCTTCTTTATATTCCATTTTCTTTGCTGTATCTTATTATTATTATTTTCTGTTGCAACAGTCCAGTTTCTCCACAAGGATCATTAAAGTTCCATCTTATCTCATCTTACATAAGAATATCACAAGACCATTTTGTTACAGCTGTTGACCTCTACACTCCTTACTATTGGTTGCTTGTAATGTTGGAATTCAGGAGTTTAATCTTATTGTACTGTTACACTAATTGTAAGTCAGTCTGGATGAGAGAATCAGACAATAAAATGTAAATGTTAGAATGCTTTGTAGTAAAATTTAAGAAAGAACTGGATAAATGCATTTTGAAATCTTTTACTACCACAAAAAATCTCAAAAATGCCAGAGGGGTGGATACTTTCTAACATTAAAAAAAAAAAAAAGTAGCTTCTGCTGCTCTGTCTCCACCATGTGGTATGAAAGGTTTCTATGGGATGTCTGCAATAGAGCCAATGCAATAGACTGAATAAATACAATTCTGGAGTAAGTACATATTTTCCACATTATTTTACTGTGTATCAAATTACATCTCATCTCATGGAATTATCATTTAGCATTAATCAATAGCATTTTTACTTACTGTAAGACATTCAACAGTAGGCTACATATAATCCTAGCATACTAGCACTATAACATGGTAGCTGATCTGTGTCTTTTTCAGAGCCCTTCTTGTTTGAGCAGCAGACTCAACGTTCACCACAGGATGGCGCTCTCTGCTACAGAATCCTGCACAGTGTGTATTGAACTGGCACATGGAAACAACTGTTTACTTCTCACTACAATAGATGCAAAACATCCTGTCTTTAGGCTGGAGACTGTTTGAACAGCAAAGGACACAGTTATGGAAGCATTGGAGCAATCTTTCATTTAGTTATTGATGTCTCTTTTTTTTTATTTTGTACGGCATTCTGATCACACAAAACTCCCTATTGTGTAGTGAACAAAGCAGTTCTTTGGGATGATAGGAGGTACAGTAGGCGCTGGTTTTGGCTGAGACTGATGACTACACTCCTCTACTCCTGCCTGTTGTAAGCAGGCGTGCTGGGACAGGCATGGTGGTCTGAGGTATGCCTATCTGGCTCGAGCCACTCCCCAAACTCTTCTCTCTCTTTGGATCAGTTTTCCTTCCCTGTGGCTACACATTCTCCTCCTCCTGCCTGTTTACTGGAGAATGCTCTCAACTAGTTAGGAACAGTTACAGCTAGATTCTGAACGGTGAAAGATGTCTTTGGTTTATGTCTTTGCATCATTATTTTAAGTTACACCTTTCATGTTTTCCAACAATCAGGCATGAGGTCAATCAGGTTTTATTAACTGAAAATTTGATTTTTCTCACTGTATTTTTGAGAAATCATCATTTTCTAAAGTCTAAAAATGCTCATACTCAGTTTTAAGTTTCTAAAGCCCTGAGTTGTCTTCACTGGGCAAAGTCAAAGTGGTTTCCTTTTCAAGAAATTTTTAATGGAGATGGTATGGAGCTTTATTCCTTCATATAGCAAGCTAGACAATCAAATCCTGTTTGTTGTAACTTTGTCTGCTATTGAAAAAAGTAGCATGATCTGTACTCCTTTGTGTCGGTCAGTGCTGCCAATCTCATACAATCTGTACTGATACATCATACAGTATCTTATCCAGAGAAAAACTATATTTTACCACTTGTTTGTATCAGCAGAGACTATTAGATGAGTCAATCCCCCTTCGATGTCTTCTATCCTTATCTAACCCTCTGAATCCTGATTTAAAAGTGTCAGGCTGATCGAGCTCCACAGCTTACAGCCTAACCTGCTTCTACACTATTTCACTATGTATTACACATCTAACAGAGTCAAGCAGCTCCAAACCTGTGTCACAATACCATCACATGAACATAATGAGAATTTTATTTATACATGGTGAGATGAAACAATGGTGGCAACACTTCAAACAAAGCAAAGTAACAAAAAGGAAATGGTATCGACTGTAGTAGATTCACACGTCTAAACTTTTTGAAGCTGCTATCCAATGATCGTGCAGTAAAATGTCTCCTGAAATGTCCTGAACATGTCCTGGACAAAGACACTTTTTGAATTTATGTTAAATTGATGAATAAAACTGCAAGAATTTGTATAGAAATGTACCTGAAAATGACTTTTAGATCACACAGGTACAAAGGACCCTTAGTAGCCAAAATGTGAGCGGTGGCTGAAATGATTACATGAAATATGAATTATATGGAACTGACAGCCTACCCAGCTAGTGCATTTTCTCAAGACAGTCCCGACCATCTGGACAGCATCATGTCTCGTGCAATGCATTGATTACCAAAGAAGGGAGTGTATTTCCCAACAAATACAAATGTACAACAAATACAACCCCTGTACATATACATGCTGCAAAACATCAAACACATCTCAGTGATATGAAACACAATGCCCGCTTATGGCCCTTGTAAAGATAACGCTATCCCACAGACAGAGGCGGGATGGAGCTGGATGGAGCTGGAGGTCCCCAGTCCTACACATAGTCTTTGCCTGGCTGGCCTGCGGAGCGGGACGGCGGGTAGTGCGGAGCTTTCCCTGACTCTTTGCTGGAGCAGTTGCAGCAGAGGAAGGCTCCCCCGATAATGGTGAGGCAGGCTGCTCCCCATCCCACAAACAGGGCCTTTCCAAACTCATACCTGTAAATACACAGATAACACCGGGCTTTATGGTTACGGGCATTAGTAAACAAACAGGGTTTTTGCGCATTTACAAGCATTACAAGTCCTCAAGTCTCAAAAGGCAAACTGATCACATTACATCCAATCAAGGCTCGATCTCAGCAACAATTTACAATAATTATAGAGTTTGGATTCAAGTGAATTACAAGAAGATGGAAAAGTGTACTTGAAAATAATGCATACACAAATATATGATAACTTGGACGGACAGATGAACAGCAGCATGATAACAGAGTGTGTCGGGCGAGTGTCGTTTTCCTGCGTCATCACACACAACTACACTGATACCTGCTGATTAGTGCATGTGGTTTACAGGATTAAAGGGCAGAGAGGGGGATGACCTCACCTGGCGTTAGTAGGAGTGAAGGGGTCGTAGAATTCCTGTGCTATCCTGTTGCCATACCAGGACGTTCCCACCAGAGCGCACAGACCTGGGAAACCATGTGCAGAAAAACATATTTTTACATTGTCCTGGATGCAACATACAGGAGCACAGTGGATTTATATTATGGCAGCGGTACAAATTTCATATTAAGGCAAATAATGCATGGTCAAGTTGTGTGTATGAGTCTGTCTTTGTGTATGGAAAAAAACATTGTGATGTTGCTGGACTGAAGTTGAGTGAACCCTGACCGGAGACGATGAAGACAACCCCTCCGGCGAGAGCCACTTTGTCCTTCTGCTCGGTGTTGTCTGCCAGACAGGTGGTGCACCTCATGCCCACCACCGCCACCAGGATGGAGATGGCACATAGCAGGATGGAGGCCACCATCAGGCCTCTGGTGCCCTGTACAATCCCTGGACACACAGGCAAGGCACAGGAATCAGTCGATTTGATTTGATTATGTCTCATTTAGTAAAAACTGGCTTAAGTTTGTGCCCAGAGATAGTTAAGTAGTTGAGTCCACTGTCTCCAGAGCCGTGTCTTCCTCTCTGCTTTCCAACTGTGTAAAGAAATATAAATTGCTGAAGGTGAGTGGACTGCCTGCTCTCCTTCATCTTCTCCTTCTAAATTCAGAGACTTATTTCCATCATGGTCATCATGATGTGCAGATGGCAAAGCAGGATCACTGGGTTGCATGTAAGTTCATTGTGTGGCAACTGCATTGTACATGGTTCAATATAGTGGCACAATAAAAGATGGAAAAAAGGAATATCACAGTTTAATGACAATAGAGGGTCTGTTTCAGTCTCATTGCTCTTCTTCTTGGTTACCGCTTGTGTACAACATTCACAGAACTGGCGGGAATACAGATGCCATGAGTCATATTCAGTAGAATTTTACAGGAGACATTCATTCAAGGATACTTTTATCTGGTGAAGTTTGCATTAATATTAGATTTCCAGTTAGCCAGAGGAATATATCACATCTGACATAAAACACAATCAAGCACAGTGTGAAGGTGGTTATAGCTTCTATTACTTTTGAATGGATTTCAGGCATTTTCTCCTTGATGCCACTGGTATTTGACTGACGTGTCTCTACATGTATGAGGTCGTCTTACAGGCAGGGAAGAGGACACATTCTTAAACCTCTTAAAAGTGTTGAATAACTTAAGAACTATATAACACATTGGATACACATTCCTGTTTTACAACATATCATTTAGGGCAAGGATTTTTCAACTTTTCAACATTGGACACAAATTTCATACATTTATATTCACCCCAGGCTAATGGAAAGATTCTAGTATTTTGTTAGGGACCCATCAGGCATGGGCCAGTGACCCATTTTGTTCCCTGACCCATACATTTAGAATGAGAAATTGTTTATAGACAGAACAATAACTTGGAGGTTCAGTTTGCTCCCTCTGAGATGGCACAATATAATCAGTTGGTGGCAGTTCTAAAGTCATTTAACTCATACAAACTGTTATGAAGAACATTACGTGAAAGTAGAAGATTACCTGGTAGCTGGAGGAGTGAATCGTATACTTTACACTGAACTTGACCGGTACTCTGTGATACACAGGTCTTCCATAGTCCCTCATACATGGCCTGAGCTGTTATGATGTTGTCTCCTGCGTAGGACGAAGCTTTCCATTCTGGCATGATAGTGGATGCTATCAAGCCAATGAAACCTAGGAAGGCCAGCACAAAGCCAAGAAGCTGAATCCCTGCATTGGCCATGGTTCACCCCCACAAAGTAAAAATGTGAAAAAAGTAAAGAGTGAAAAAGAGTAAAAGTCCTTTTAGTCGAGTGGATACTTTGACAAATTGCAAAAAAGAATCCTTGATGTGGTTCCTGAGGGTTTTGGGTGGAGGATCTGTTGCTCCTACACAGTTTTGTCTAGCTGTGCATCTTCAGGGAATTACCTGGAGGAAAGGAGGATCCTGGAATACCGGCACTTCAGTCAGAGGTGAGGGGGAGCAGTGCGACACCTAGTGGAGGCAGACAGAGATGACTGGAAACCTGGAACATCTAGTTCTGTGTGTGGTTTTATGAATGAAAACCCAGACTCTTTTTGGAAATGTTCAGCAGTAGCAGTGCTTATAGGGAAAAATGTAAAACTGTAAATGGAAAGCTTAGGTAGTATAGTCAGTCAGAGTTCATGAAGAATATATATCTTTGTGAGTTTGGGCTCTGTGGACAAAAACTCAGTGACAACACAATGTGTTTGTATAAAATACTTTTAGGTTTGTGAAATGTTCCCTTTTACTTAATTTATTATGATTGTTTTTAGTTATTTCTGCCTTAGCTGCAAATAAGATTCCCATTTTAATAGTATTAACATAGCTAGGTCAATCATTTGAAACAGTGATATACTTTGACACATGAAAGCACATCTGCTTTCAGATCTATTTGTTTTGCTTTGATAAACAATGAGTCAACTCTGACAGGCTTTTGCGGAAATTGATGAAGAGATGAAAACAACTTCCTCTAACTCAGCTTTCTTTCTTCTATATATCATGGATCTTACAGTGTCAAATAAAAGATAACCAAATGCTTCTTATTGCATGCTGGTTTCTGAATTACAGAGATGTCAGCTAATTTTGGGGAAAATCTTTTTTGTTGTGAGCTGACGATACCCTGGCAGGACCTGGCCAGTGACCAAAGGTTTTGTCTTGCCCAATTCAGACTTGTTGTCATTTGCACTTTGTGTCAGCTGGCTCTTAAATCCACAAGGGAATTTGTTTCAGTGCGACACGATCCCTGTGGCACGGAGGTATGTTGAGCTTTGTTTATTTTATTTACACGGAAATATACAATTGTCAATTTTAATGAATGTTACCCATTAACTCTCCTCCTGTGAATTATGAATGTCGGTAAAACATCATAAATATACAGTGTGAATGTTCTTTTGCATGTCAAAACTATATCAGTCGGGTTTTCCTGTATTAATTCACATGAGCTTGTTTCATTTTTCCACAGTGAAGAATGGACAAGGCAACAGGCGTCACACTGGGCCTGATGCTGCTCCTCTGTTACAATGGAAACACAGTCTCACAGACTCCTTGCCCAGCCCGGTGCCAGTGCTTCACTCCGACCCAAGTACTGTGCTCTGATGAACGAATGACGTCTTTACCCCTGAACATCTCCAGGCAGGTCAAGGGCTTCATCGTCATGACAACGTCCCTGTCCTACCTGTTCACCAACACCTTGCGGGAGAGCCCCCAGCTCACCAAGCTCGTCTTCTTCAACAACGTGCTGCGAGATATTCACGCTCAGGCTTTTGAGGACCTCACTGAGCTGCAGGAGCTGGAGATCAGCGGGAACCCCTGGCTGGAGAAGCTGTTTCTGGGAACCTTTTCAAAGCAGGGCAACCTCACTAAGCTGCTTCTCAACTTCAACAGGTTCAAGACTGTGCTTCTAGGCATGTTTGACTCCCTTAAAGAGCTGGAGACTCTGCAGATGAGGGGCAACATCATATCACATCTGCCCACTCTTCTCTTCCTGAACCTCCACAGTCTCCGTGTCCTGGACTTGTCCCAAAATATGCTTGCAGAAGTGGAAAGGGAGAGTTTCTCTGGCTTGGCTAAGCTGGAGATCCTCAAAATGAACTACAACTTCATCAGCAGTCTTTCTTCTGACACCTTCCACAATGTTTCTCAGTTGAAAGAGCTTAGCTTGGAGGGGAACAAGATATCCAAGCTCCCTCACGGCATCTTCTCTGCGCTGACCAAACTGGAGGTACTGAACCTCCGCGGGAACTTGTTGTCAAGCTTCAGCGCTGAAGTATTTGGACTTGTTCCCTCAGGTTTGAAGGAGCTGGTCTTGAAAGGCAACCAGCTGACAGCGCTGTCCTCTCGCGCTCTTGGCAGCCTGAAGTCTCTCACCCACCTCTCCTTGTCCTCTAACTGGCTCTCCAAGCTCCCTGTGGACATTTTCAAGAACCTCACCGCCCTGGAGAGTCTGGACCTCTCCGACAACCAGCTCACCTTGCTGCCGGACAAGATCTTCTATGACCTTGGCAACGTCAAGGTGGTCCACCTCCACAGGAACAACCTAAGCGAGGTGGACGCCTTGCTGTTTGAGGACCAGCGCTTCCTTCAGCAGCTCTACCTGTCAGACAACCAGCTGCAGACTCTCCCGCCGGGCTTCTTTGACCCCTTCCTCTTTCAGCACATAGTGAGGCTGCACGGAAACCCCTGGAAATGCGACTGCCAAATGTGGTACCTACATGACTGGGTGATGAAGAACAGCGCAGACATAGAGGAGCTTGACAAGGTGTTCTGCAAGGGCCCCGGGTTTTTAAGAGGACAGACAGTAGCCTCCATTGACAAGGACCAGCTGGTGTGTCATATATCTAAAGACGGGATGCCAGATCTCAGCAGTTGTACTACAGAAACTATCAATAATACCATGATCATCAAGTGCAAAGTGAATAAATGTTCTCCTCTGACAGTGAAGCTGCAGTTCCAGGAGGAGGATGGCAGTATATATGAGCATACTGTGAAAAAGGAGTGGGCAGAACATTTACAATGTAGCAATGGGACAAAGACCATGAGTCCCACTCAGTAGATTTCTCCCTGTTATTCTTTATGCGGATTTCCCAATTTATCAAACTTTATTCTGTGTGCGAATATCTCACACTTCCCCTTTGTTTATGAATTTGGTCTTTAATCATACTAAATTTGGTTTATATGTTCTGACTGTAGTCACAGTCAATAATGCAAACAAACCTGTAACTCAACAGCTGATAACCAGTACACTGAACAGATAAGAAAGAAAGAAAGATAAGAGGGGTGGATGAACCTTTTCTTGTAAGGCTCAAAGTTCAGCCCAATAGTTCATCCCAATAAAGACCCTGCCATAAGGGAACTAAGTGCAAACTGTTAATCATCTGCTAACATATGTTTTGACTGTAGTGTGTTAGTAATTTCCAGTAGATGACTCTAGCTCTCTTCTGTATGCAAATACACCAGCAATGCCTCTTAATATGCTCTTAATATGCTAAACGCTTCTTGATAAGAGGAGAAATTTGTTTTGTTCCCCAGGATACTGAAAGTATCCTCAGGACAGCAACGGCTAAATACAGAATGCTTCTGAATGGTTTAATGTGTCTTCTTAAAAGCTGTGTGTTTTTCGTAGTTGTTTTCTTCAATTAATCAGTTCAATTTTCAAACATATATAACACACTGAAAAGGAGGAAAACATATCAAATACATGACATTGAAGCTCAAATCAAGTTCTTAATTCAAACACAGTTCGGTCGCAGGAGCGTACAAAGGAACCTTCCACTCTTTCATCCAGGGGTTTTAAAGTTGATCGAGACAAACAAGTCATCCAGTGAGACTCCTCTTAACACCCCACTGCTCCTGAATGCTGAGAAGGATGATAAAGAGTGAGAGAGAGTGGAGCGGGGAGGAGGGAAAACCCGACAGAGCGAGGCACACAGATGGCAACACCTTGAATACAGAACCCTAACCCCATAGTTTATAAGGGTCAAAGGCCAGCGGGTCGATTGGGTGCTCGGTCTGAGTTGAATGACATCACAATTCACATGACAAAAAGTAGAGGCTGTCTTACTTCCAAAGTTTGGAGGGATGGCCTTAAGTGGAGGTAATCCTCACTTGACCAAAACTAAGGGGTAAACAGAACATGTGAAGTGGGGAAATACTGCGATGGTACAGAGTTGTTAGCTAATGAGCACATTAACATATGGAAGTTGTTAAATGCATAGCTTTATTCAGGGACACTGAGACTCAAACTGAACAACCCATAAATAATTTAGAGCGGCTAAAGCAAGAAACTACTGGGACATCCCACCATCAAAATAAACCATGCCACAAGCAAAATATTGATGAATTTGTTTAGAAAAGCATATGAGGTTACCCATTTCTGTAAAATAGTGATTTCATATTACTTTGATGAATGGTATGTAGTAAGTATATTCTGTCAAGTAATTTTTGTATTGCAGAGGAAATATAACTTGTACTGAATTATTTAGTTACACTCAATAGCCTATAGTATATGTATAAAAGTGGTCATTACTTATTTGCATAATTAATGTAATTGTTTATAGCAATTTTGAATATATCTAAATATAAAAGAGGTTAAAAAATTTTTTTTAAAAAGTGAATGTACATGGGTATGTGCCAAGTGTGACTTCTGTCTTAATTTTCTTAAAATTAGCACTTTCTGATTTTTTAAGTATTAAAATATTCAATAGAACTTATTATTTATCCACCTATCTACCTTAGAAATTAAATATAATTTTATGGATCAGATCCTAAATAATCACCAGATAAAAAGACTAATGATCAATTGCAGAATTATTGATGTGTAGTGGACAGCTCTCTCTCTCTCTCTCTCTCTCTCTCTCTCTCTGTCTCTACCTCTATAGTTTTTCTTCCTCAGGATAAATAGAGTTATCCTCAGCACCAGATCGCCTGTCAATATCCATCACTGTCAGTCACTATTGTCGACTGGCAAATTTACAGCAGCAGGGTGTGAGCGCTGTCCTGTGAGGCCGGATGAAAAGCAGCTCTTAACCCCCCGGCCAGACCCCATCTTTCTGTCCCATTTAGTGTGCGGTTAGCGCGGGACACCACACTCCACACAGCCCTTCTTCAGATGGGCCAGGGAAGCGACGGAGGGGAGGAGACATTATCTGGGGAGACACACAATGTCCAAACAACACAAAGCACTGGGGGGTTTCCCACAGAGTTTAGGACAGGCAGCGAGGAGGGAGGTTGTGAGGGCAGGGCAGGGTCCGAGGGACAAAGGGCAGAGGTCATCTGAGACTCACTGCGCCGGGGTAGGAATACTGGGAAAGATTTTTTTGATCTGAAAATGTGAACTAATCTCAGAGTTGTGATTACATGCCTGTTATCATGAACTGTATCATTCATAATGTCATACTGGATTAAAAATCAGGGGTTTATAGCTCAGTCTTTTTAGGGAAAAATGTAGAAACCAAATATATTTAGATCTCTACTATAGTATATGCTCATTGTTTTTCTTTCAGCTATCCTTAAATGAGTTCAGTCAGTCATGAGATACTAACCAACACCGATTTCTATTATGCAGATAGGTGTCTATTAGGTCCCTCTCAGCAAATGAGAGGGTGAAGCACATCCTCCGTGATACGATGACCTGTGTCTCAACAACACAAATAGGCCATTTTGCACTCCTGACAAAACTCGAGCCATGCTGACAAACAAGGGTCAATATTTATCCCTGGATGCACTCAGTCCCCCGGGTGGAGGCTAAATTGGTGTTGCTGACCAAATTAACAACAGTTGACCTGATGTGGGTGTTAAGTGGATGGAGAGACGTCACTAGAATGGTAATCTTTTAGCATACTGGTATGCCCTTTTGTCTTGTCTTCCCTATTGGAGGATAACAAGGGCCTATAAGCTCCTTATCATCAAATTACAATTATTGAGGATGAATCAGCATCTATGGCCCTGGGGACCCTGCTCTTATACGGCCATCCTTGTTTTGTTTCCAGCTCCCCAGATGGAGAGGTCTTATTATGCACGCAGGCAGCACTTCATTGTATATCACAAGTCCTTCTAGTGAGAGAGCGAAATTTAGCACTTAGTTGTTCCAAAATAATAAAAAAAAAACAATTGACTAACCTCCCACACTCCAACATCCAGCAGCACAGCTAATTTCTGGAGAGGCCCTTGTTTCACAATGGAAGGAGCCCTGCATTGATGACAGTTTATGGTTCGTTAAAGCATTGCTAAGAACCAAACAAGTGACAATATTTACATGTATAACATTTTATGTATACAATAACATCCAGTTATTGTATGCCTAAGAGAATATCATTCAAGAATAAAGAGCAAACTAAACACGTGACAATATTTACATGTGTAACATTTTCTGTATACAATGACATCCAGTTAAAAACTTGCCTTGTCAAGCCTAAATTCTAAAGTTAAAGTTAAGCTTCAAAACTGACGGAGCATCTTCTACCAGCCACAAAAAAACCTGCTGTCTCACAAGTTCACCTCCCTCTAATCCCTCTAAACCCTGTCAGGTTTTCTCACTTGCTGACCTTGATGCCTCACACATGGTTTTCCAGTCCTGCTTGCCTGGCCAGACCCAAAAACCCAAGGCTGTAACTGGACCATCCGCATTATGGGACGCCTCACTTTGAAGGGACACCTGCAGTGAAAGTGTATCTTTATGGTCCTCCTCATAAGCCCTCATGGGCATATGGCCAAGAATTGCAGGAGCTGGGGAAGACGAGACCCCCCACCCCACCCCCACCCCAACACTCAACAGAGCATCCCCTTTGAAGTTGTGATGACTTGTGATGTAGCACCGGAGTTATTTGGTTTTAAGGGTCGCACCATCATCACACTGTGTGGGTCCACGGTAATAAATTTAGCACTTCCAATGTTATCGTGTCATGCTGATACTAAATTCACCCTGGAAACTACACTAGAGCGTGCTGTTCGGTTTTTCAAAAACAACCAGCTAAATCAAAACGGAGTGAATTGAAGCAGAGCGACAAAGAGCATTGTTCATTCACCATTGATATCGAGTGCATAATCTATTCATTACCCTTGATGTGAACCATCGCTGACTAGTTCGACCCCCATCAAACACCATAACAACCCTAAGAACAATACCACACCAATGCGCTCCAGAGGCGGCGGCAGTGGAGGTTTCCGGTGTGTGTCAGAAGGAGACGGTCTCCATAGCAGGGATCCTGTCAGTGGTGTCACTGTCTTTGTGAGGAGAGACCATCAATCATGGAGCACAGTGAGGGGGCACGCCTTACCCAGCTTCATGTTTGCCATTCTCCCCTTTACAAGGTATAGGAAAATACTGCATCAAACTGGGGTTTTGATGGGGGAGGAATGAAAGGCCAGGCATAGAAGAGAAGGGGGCAGGAGGAAGGGATGAGAAACAATCGGACAAAAGCGGGAGGGAGGCGACCAACACTAGTAAACAGAACGTATTTCCTCAAGAATAGCCATCGTCTGTTGAAGTCGCTCCATCTAAAACCACTCCAAATTCCCCATTGTACTTCGTCCCCATAGAGCAGCCTATAGCAATGGATAGGAGCAACCTGTTCAGCACTTCAGAGCTCCTCTTATCTGAAGGCCATGGCCTGGCCTGAAGAGTTCTCCAAAAGCCTTTAGACTGGGACCTTTGGGAGCACTCAACAATAAGCCTTCTTTAGCGTGGTGAAAGTGACAGCGTGGTCCTCCCCCCTCCGAACCATTAAACCTCTTCCTGGATAAACAAGGGGAAGGCCCTTTATGAAGATGGAGAGGGTCACAAAGAGAGGAGCCATTGAGCCGCTGAGGGGCCAGTCTTTGTTTTTGTGTTTCAGAGGCCCTTCTCAAAGGCCGCCCTGATAGGGGAGGCTCTATTTTGTCTTTTAGTCCTCCTTGCTGCCAGTATTCCCTCTGTTGAGCCAAAACAGAGATGTAAACTTAATTGACTGTATCATTTGCACAAGGAGAGGAGTTTTCATAACTATTGGGGCGACAGAGATGTGTGAAAGATGATTTGTTCACATTTCACATTGTTTTTGCTGAATTTAAAATATACTGTATATATATATATATATTTCTGAAATATGTGTTCCTTGATAGGTTGATAAACAATATATACTCCTGACAAAATATACTCCTGTTACTCAAGTCTTTGAGAAGCAAGGACTACTTAACGTAGTTACTACTATTCCTACTCCAATCTAATCCCTAAGATTCTATGAATATGAAATCAGGAACAACCAAGTGGTCATGGATTGTGTGATTTTGTTTGCCTCTTGAGGCGCCAGTGTTTGAAGCTGTCAAAAGGAGGCCCTGCCTGTCTGGTGATGGGCTGCCAGGTCTGTTGATGGGTTGCCAGATTTAGGGCAACATGCTGTTGGAGCTGCGTTGTCCTGTGAGTCTGAATGAGGGGCACCTGTGACCTCTGGTCCCGCTCCCCTTGTGCCCTGCTGTGTGAGCACCATGTTCTGGACACACGCTGGGACAGTGGGCTCTTTAACTGTCCGCTAAATGGACAACGCTGCGACTGCACTCCCAGGCTGCTGCTGCTGCTAAGCCTGTGGGATCCCATGCGCAAACACACACTTCCTGTGTGTAAATCAAAAAAGAGGATGCAAATCCCTTTAAATTAGATTTCCAGTCTGCTTTGTCATGCTTGGTCAAAGGGTTGGATCATCCCAAATGTAAATTAGTCACTTAACACTGGAAAATCTCTTCTAGGAACAGATAGATAAAATGTTGAGAAGGGTGCCCCGAAAATTAGCTGCATGTTTCTTCAAACTGCACCTAATCCCAGGGAAAAGCAGACCATAGCAGTATCACATTAAGTCTAGTCTACATTTAGCCCTGTCAGGTTCACAAACATGCCCTATCTATATATCAGCACAATTTCCCATGTGACGGGAAGGCAGGCAGGCCTGCGCGTGTCGCAGAGACCCTGCCCCGCCCTCCTCCCTGGGCTGGCAGCACGCCTTCAGGGCTCAACACTCGCAGACGACCTCTCAGGTTCCTTACCTCATTTGAGAGGTATTAATTCCCAGCCGGAAAGCAGGTTTCCCTGTTACTGTTACCAATTGACACTTGATAAGAACGGTGAAAGGGATCAGGTGTGGATGAGGCACACAGGAGGAAGACTTAAATGGCTGCTATACAAGAAATGTTACGGTTAATTCAGAAGATTGTACACAAGTCTGAGATGAAGACAAAGTGTAACACCCAGAGCAGTTGATTGCATTTTTAAAAAGGAGCACAGGTCCCCCTGCCTCCAGATCAACACATTCCAGCATGATTACAAACTAAAAAGCATTTTTGGGGTTAGGTTGGGGTTAGAGAAATGACAAAGGTGCCTTTGGGGCCAATTTAGTATCAAACAACTCAAAAACATTTTATTAATCTCAAAAAGAAGACACCGAAGAGCTTTTCAAGGAGTTTGTTAACCTCGTGAGGCAAACAAAATGTGCCATAACAACAACAGAGAACGACACAGTAAACAAGAAGGCCAGGAATATCACCTGATATCCATATAACAAAAAAAAGCAAATGTGTGTAAACATCACTCTCAAGTATGATCTGAAAAACATTTACAAAATATACAAAAATATGTCTCATTGTGTTATTGTCCTTTTTTTCCCCAAATCCGAGGGAGGGGACCCTACCATGGTCTCCACACAGAGTCTGAGGTGACTGGAGGAGGTGCCACAGGTGACATGTGATGGCTGTTTTGTGCACCCAGGGGTGCGAGGGCCGCGCTGGGGATGAGGAAGGCGAACTGTCCGTCTGGGGCCGGCACAACCTGGAACCCGCTGTACAGCTTCACCGCTTCTGGGGGGACGCTCATCGCCGAGACGCTTTTGCAAGGCACCCCGTGCATCTGCGGGGAGGCGGCGCCCGGTATCTGTGTGACGGTCTGTCCCAGGTGAGGAGCGTAGAAGTTCACAACGTTGATCTGGGTCACGCAGGCGGCCAGGTGGCTGAGGAGACGAGTCCTCACCTCAGTGTTCACCCCTTCACAGGTGGACAGGAAACGGGTGACCTCTCCAACACACTCACTGAACCCGGCTCTGTATTTACCCATGATGGACGGGTCCGTGTTCACAGCAGCTGTCAAAGGAAAATAGATACATAAATACATAGATAGATAGATAGATAGATAGATAGACATAAATACATACATAGATAGATAGATAGATAGATAGATAGATATACATAAATACACAGATAGATAGATAGATAGATAGATAGATAGATATACATAAATACATAGATAGATAGATAGATAGATAGATAGATAGATAGATAGATAGATAGATATTTGTGCAGCACTTTTCTAAAACAAACAACATGCTTCACAATCAAGGCAATGAAAAGACAGAAAAGATAGAAATATAATTTTAAATATATAATTATATCATATTAAATATAATCAAATATATTTGAAGTGAAGCCAGGAGTTGTGGACTTTTGGATCACGATGACTAAGTTTATTAGTGAGGTCTGTAAAATCAATAATATTTTCTAAATATAATAAATCTAAATATATTGCAGCAATACAGATCTTGTAGGCAATATATTTTGGAGTCTGTGGGAACAAGTTGGACCTTAAGCATCTAAACATCCGAGAATGACTGTGCGCAGATCAGGATGCTATATCCAGAAATCGTATAGTTACATACCAGTCATCTGAAGTCGCTGCAGGTTCCTGAGGTGCTTCACGGTCATCTCCAGGATGTCCGCCTTCTCCAGTTTGGAGTGTCTGGAGCTCTGAATGCACGAGGGAGAAATTTGTTGTAGTTTCGAACTTACTGAAATTTCGTTTTATTTCCTAAACAACCTACACTGGACCTAACGAGGATTAAAACGTGAATGCTTTGGAGGCAGAAAAACTATAAATGTGTGTGTCTCCTTACGTCTTTCTTGAGTGCGTTCAGGATGAGCGTCTTCAGCTGGCCGAGGCTCTCATTGATGCGCGCGCGTCTCCTCTTTTCCATGATTGGTTTGGAGGACTTAAAGACAGGAAAAAACAATACTCTTGAGTACAACAGCGTTGAAATTTCAGTAACAGTTGACAGGTAAACGAATATGAACAAAACGAGGTCTATGTCGCTATCAAATACCTTTCTATTCTCAGACGGAGTCCTCGGTTTCTCCGGTGTTGTGTTGCCACTTGCCGGAGTGGCAGCCACGGAGGATGGGGATGTCCTCTCTAAAGTACCGGCTGGCATCTTCAGGTTTAGAGCTCACACCAGTGGAACAGCCGAGAGAAATAACTGTTGTAAAAAAAAGTTTGCACAGGCAGCGTGTCCCGCGTTCTCCTTGGAAACCAAAAGAGGAGTTTACAAATGTCAGAAGTGAATTAGTCTCTGTCCCGACACCAAGGAGATATCAAATTCACTCCCGTTACTTGCACCTCGGGTCTTATTTATAGAGCCAGTGCCTGCACGCGAACGGCTCGTGCGCAAGTTCTCTAGGTTCCATTCCCACTGTAACGTCCTATCCAATGGGCGCGCGGGACATGTTGCCGGGGAGGCGGTAGGCTCGTGCGAGGAGGCCCTCCCATTGGCTACCTGTCAGGAAGAGATGCGCTGACTGATGCGGGAAAACAAAGATAGTCTATATTTCAGACGATAAATCACTCAGCAGTTCAAAGAATGAAAAACTGGCTGCAAAAGTGGGTGTTTCTCCTTACTCGTGGCTTCTCCTGCAGTTTGGCCTCAGGTACAAATCAAGTGTGCAACTCTCCGATGGAAGTTCCCCATCTAAAACGAGAGAACCTGTTGCTGCATTAGTGTGTTGCGGGAAACACTGGATTCATCCTATAGGCTATGTGTTGATTATGCATGC
This sequence comes from Centroberyx gerrardi, assembly GCF_048128805.1. Lineage (NCBI taxonomy): Eukaryota > Metazoa > Chordata > Actinopteri > Beryciformes > Berycidae > Centroberyx > Centroberyx gerrardi. The sequence continues at coordinate 11,157,557 of NC_136009.1, forward strand.
TTACACTAAAGCAATTTTAATGCGTTTAATGCATGCGTATAATCAGTCAACCAGAGCTGCAATAAAACTTTATATTTTAATACAGCAATCAATAACTACATCTAATAAGTTTCATCTCACTGCATTTCAGACACAAGATCTTTGCATTCACAAATGCATCGCAGATTAATTGTGATTTGGGATCAAGTAGAAATGACATAAGATGTTTCCATTGCGCTTGATAGGGACAAAAACTTCTCACTACAAAAATATTAATTTTAGTTTTGGATGTTATCATTAGGCTATATATTTTCAGTTTGTGTGGAATTTGTTCCAAATAAACGTCAGATGTTTTTAACATAAGATACACAGCAAACACTGCAAACTTTATTTTAAAGTATTGATTTTTCAGTGACGATTATTCGGAGTTGACTGTTGAAGTGTTGAGTAAAAAATTGTTTGTTCACTTATAGAGCTGAAATGGTTCTGAGAAGAGTTAAATGAACTCTGATGGGTGTGGACTTCACTGGCATAGTTGATTTTTACACTCTCAGAGTTAATTTAACACTGACATTTTTCTGCATATCTCCAACTGAAGGCCATATCTTACTTGTATTCCATTAACCTACATTGACTGGTCCACTGCACTTTGTGTGACATTTGTAGGCTACTTGGAAACAGGGGCAGAGTGAGACCGCTCTGCTTCTTCTGACAAATACATGCAATTGGAGATAAACTCTCTCTCTCTCTCTCTCTCTCTCTCTCTCACACACATACACACACACACACACACACACACACTGTCCTGGATGCAGCATGTGTGTATGAGGGTTTTTTTGGGGGTCAGTGAGTGCTTGAAGGTTGCGGAGCAGACCTGACCCCCTGCTCCTCCTCCAGCCTGACACACTCCAGGCCTCATGTCTGCTGCAGTTAGGAGGAAATCCCTGGCTTTCCATCCTGACACACTGACACACACTCAGCTCTCCTCCCTCGCCCATTAACTCTGTCTCCCTGTCTGCCTTATCAGGTAGAAAGCAATCAGAGCAGAAGACTGATTTCCACTGTAAACCCATTTAAAGATGGATCAATAAAAGGGTTTTTGTCAATGAATATTTGAAGAGCTAATTTCAAAAACGCTATACTGTAAATCCAATTTAGGAAAAATCATTACCTGAAGTTCATCATTCAGTATTGGTAAAATATGGAGCAAAAAAAGTTATACAAGTGTTATTCTTCTGTCAACCAAGGACTAAATTTACCCATCATATTTTTTAATTTTTTGCTAACAATCTATTAATGAGATTAGGAATCACTTTTTTCAAATGGTGGAGAACTCTTCATTTTCAGGCCATATGGGATTATGAGACACAATTATAAATAGAAATCTACAGATCCTGTGTTCAGCATATGGGTGTGGGATATCCTGTTTATGCAAGTAAATGACAATGTTGTGTTTCATCATCCGGTTTCTCTCTTTTAACTATTTCATCTCTTTTTTTTTTTTACACTTTTATAACCTTTAAGGACGTGTCAATAACAGACATTGCAAAAGCAGACTTGAGATTCATTGTGCTCATTTTTACTGTATATCTCAACATAAGTACATATAAAAAATATTGTGGCGCTATGTGCATTGATGCAGGTTGCAGCTATAGGTGTGAGTGCAGCAGTGCAATAGAACAACATGCCATAAGACAGTGGTGCTGAGTAGGATGGAAATATAACATATAAAAATATATAAAAACGTATGTGTCTTGTAGAGCATGGACGTTGTTCCTGAGATTAAAGGAGCTGTGTATAAAAACCTGTGCAGACATTATAAAGAGTACAAGATTTAACAAATAAATAGAGGGACTAGGCAGTAACAGTAGTGGGATTAGTCAGTTTCATGCAGATTCTCCTCATCCTACCCAGTTGTGTTTTCTATTGCACTTTCTTCACAGCTACGCCCATTTTGTGCTGGTTGAGAAATGTGGTTGTTACATACCAACTGATTTTTGTTTATCATCACCACTTACCCTAAAATACAGAGACAAAATTTCCAAGGGGAGGCAATGTGTCAGAGATAGCAGAGATAGAGATAAATTAATAGAACGTCTGGTTACTGCATGTGTCAGTGTTTGGTTACTGTTTGGTTATATGTGATAGTTTTGAGAAAAAACGAACATACAGTAAAACCTTTTCATCTTTCTCGCAAAATGTCTGAACTATTTATCTATTTACCATCTCCATGCATCATTTATTACAAATTAGACAGTATGTACAGTATCAATGTGATCAATCATCAAAGTTGCAGTATCAGGCCAGATGAGTAGCTGTTTCCTGTGACATGTTTACTGACTGACATCTCTTTCTCTCCTTCCATCTGGTACAGGTTTATCATCAGACGGCTCTATCCTCCTTGATACACTTCAGAAGTCTTCTCTAAAGCTGCTAAATCCTCAGAGGTGAAATGACCCCAAAAGCCAGGTCAGTGTCAGTTAGCATCCATGGCTTCCTCTTGTTGTTTGAGCAAGAGAACTTCAAGCGCAACTGGCTTTCTGACTGGGCAACTGAGCAAATATTCAACTGATTTAAACCAAATACAATCAAGTCTTCTGCCAAAATGGGATTGACCAATTATAATAACACTAGTCAAAGTAAGGGAAAAACCTATGTAGATATTTTCTTTTCTCTTATGAAGTCTGAAAAAGTAGCTCTGCACCATAAACCTTGCCAGCACCATCGGTTGCGACAATGACTGTTATAGCGAGGTGTAGTCCTCAGTGAGAAAAAGGAGTGAAGATAGCACTGCACTTGTCATTATTGAGGTTTGGAGGGTAGACATACAAGACAGAAAATAGCCTCACACATTTCCCCAAGACAAGATTTGAGGAGGATAAGTCTTTCTTTCTTCCAAAGAAGACGACTCACACAAGTAATGCTGTTGTATCTACATGTATGGCCTACCAGAGATATTTTAATATTACAGCATCTAGTAAGTGTTCATGTTGGGTATTTTCACTATTACCAATTTTGTGTAGGACATGCAGCTCTGAACCAAAAGCCTCCTCTGTAGTCCAGAAATACACTTAATTCACATAAGTGTGCTATTTCTTCTGTTCTTTAGGAATCACATAAAATGGTTAGTTCATCTTCTAACAGGATGTTTTAACCAGATGCTCCTTTAAAATAGGCCGAGGTTCCTTCGTACAACAGATGAGAGGATACTGGAGAGGAGGACAGCCAACAATAAATTATGTCCTATCGGTTCTGCTCTCAATAAGCCTGCTGCTCTGGCACAAACAACCCTGCATTGTGGATGGTGATGTAGACCTGTGGTTTATAGCACAATCCTGATCTGTATCAGTGTGGGAACCCAGGGACGGGAGACACCACAGAGGAAGGGTTAGAAAGCTATCAGGGGCCAACATGTGTCTGATAACCACCAACTGAGGGATGGAACGGGGGCAGGAAGACTTATAAATTGTTGTGGAGTAGAAGGGCCTTTACCCCCAGGGATATGCTGGCTAAAATATATTGCTCTCTTCAGCACAGGAATTCCCCTTTGAGGACAGAAATGTGACTTATTAGGGAAGGCAACACTGATGAATTGTTGGCTCTGTGAAGCTCAGATAAAACTCTGCACAGTGGGAGCAGCAGGTTGTTCCTCCATGGAATGGCCACTTGTCAGCGACCACACTTCTCTCCATCTTCACCTGGTCCGGCAGCGCTGACCCTCCACCCAGCCGCCACCGTGTCAAAGCGAGCGGGCAGCGAAATGGCCATCCTCATCATCAAATAGTGGGAAAGTTCCCTTTCAACTGCCGGTATGAAAACATCTCAGGCCAGGAGGGGAGGGGACAGACAGAGCGGATCACTTAAACATCTCATCCAGCGCTCCGCTCGCTCTCCGCACCTCCCTCTCCCTTTGAATTCCCCCTCGCAGAGAGAAGGGGGGCCCTCCCATAGCAACTCCCAGCCCCGGGCCTGCCCGCCTTTTGTCCCCCTCCCCAACAGCAGTTTCTGCTCCAGAAGCCTTAGACAAGGCCTCCATTAATTGCGGGCCTGTGTGGAATACACGTGGGACAATGGGCCCAACAGAGTGTCCGGCCCCCAGACAAGGCTGGAAACAAGTGGTACAGGAATCCGGCAGAATAGAATCGTCCTGGCTGATGTCACTGAATACATTTACCTACCTCAGAGCGCATTCACTCCGCGCTTTGTTTTATTTGGACAAAAAAAGAAGGGGTGGGGTGGGGGGGCAGTGGTATCAATGGAGAAGAGGAGTAGGGGAGGGGGGCTCAAGGATGGGAAATAACTGGTCGTCATGACAACCCACTGAATCAAAAATATGGTCGAATTTACTGGAGGCAGAGATGTAAAAAGGGTAGAGGGCATTAGATTAAACCCTGCGTGAGATAAGAGGAGGCTGAAAACAGAGGTTTAGTTTTCTAGTTTATTCAACCCTGTTTATACGCCAATACAGAACGGATAAAGAGCTGGGAGATTAGGAGACTCATCTGGGCTCATGTTTGTCAACAACAACCTGAGCAGTTTCAAGTCAGCTTATTCCAAATCAGTGGAAGGGATGCTTAGCTATGGCAAGTGAAGCTGCAGAGGAAAAAGGGACCATAGCAACTGGTATTCCTCAGTTCCAAGGAGCATAACAACCTGCCATCTGTCACCTAACGTGGGCTCTTTCTTAAAAAGCCAGCATTTAGACCTTCAACTTGGAGGCAAAGGCAATGAGACTGAAGTCTTATTGAACTCTGGGTCTCCCCTTTGAAAGGGGATCCAGTCATCGCCTTATCCCTCATCAAATTGAAAAACGCTTTTAGAGATTCTAAGAGAGGCCTCACATTTAATTTTTAAAACCCAGACATGAAAGTGTTTCTAAACCACATTCAGCAGTGAAAACTCTTTAAAGGACTAGTTAGCATGTAGATTATATGCATTTCAGTGCATTGTCAAAGTATCTAAGTGTATTTACATGTTAATATGTTCAGGGATACTATCGTCTTGAAAAGGTGTTGGGGGAGGTTGGTTAACTGTGTATTTTCCTCTTGTGGACCATGGGAATGTGATTTCTTTGTGCCATCAAGGTTCAAACACATTCCTGTAAGGCCATGGATATTATGAGGATTGACTCACAACAGAAAAACAACCTCTGAACCTGTTGATTTTGGCTGGTTAAGTTGGGCTTCCTGGACGCTGCTGTCCATGAAGATATATATGTTTAACCTTCCTGAAATTGGATCTTTTTCTTTATCATGGATAGGATTGCAGAATCTGTTGTTGGTTCTTTTATATCAACATCAAGCCAAAAAGCTCCCCTTCAACAAAAGACCTGCTGATGCACTAGCATGTGGTGCTTATCCAAGTCCATATCCGTGAGTGTGTTTGTGTTGGGATTTATGAATGTGAAGATGGCCCATTCTTGCCGCTCAAGATGACTCACAAGACCGGCGTTTTGGCCACTTACGCTGTGAAAGCAGCCTGGGGGATGGCCTTTCAGCACTCGAGGACCTCTGGCTGAGTCCCCTTCACATGGGAGATCAGCCTCACTTGGGAAAAAGTCCCTGCTCTTTTCGAGGAGCTGTCCTGAGGGATGGCGCGCTCCTTGTCCCAGGGCCTCCCTTCTTCACCTGCCGGCTTAGTGCTCATCACTTATGCACATAATCCCTGGTTAGTGCATGTGATCCACCAGCCCAGGCCCAGGCCCCTGGCCCCCGAGCCTCGCCTGCTCACATGCTTGCTGGGTGGCTCCTGGGTGGCCATGGCAACTCTCATCTTCTCATGACAGTTAGGCCTCAGTCATGGCTCTAAGTCCCCCTTCAGTCTCTGTGCGTCTTTTTCTGTCCGCTGCTTTCTGTCTCCTAAAGCCCTCCTCTGTTTGTGTCTGATGCTATATCTATGTCTCTCTCTCTCTCTCTCTCTCTCTCTCTCTCTCTCTCCTCGTCTTCTTTTCTCCCGGTTTGGCTGTTCCCATGCTTCGCCCGAGCCGAGCCTGAGAAGCTGGCTAACTCTGCCAGCCACAGTACAGCACCTTGCTCGGAGGGCACAAAAGTACATCACTGCTATTCTTAGTTCAGATTTAAAGATTGGATATACCATCACTGCAGTGTGTAGTATAAACGCTAGGCCAAATGAAGACCTGACCTCATTTTATTGTGAGTCTGATGTGTAAAATGAGATAGTAAGATACACTGGCAAACTTCTTTTCAGTGTGGTCACTCCGGGCCTCTAAGTGCAGATCATCTTACCCCAATGCAACCCCGCAGCCTTAACCATTAGTTTGTTTAAAGTGCTGAATATCGCGCGGGCCCTCGGGGAGAGAGGGAGGCAACCCGACAGCGTTGTGTGGCCCCACACTAACAAGTGTCACAGTGATATGAGCCGGTCCTCCCCCTATGTGAACGCCATGTGAGAGGCGGCTCCATCCCTGCCCCTGCCACCTCAGCACAAGGCCCTCCATTGACTTCTAACCTGTCGAGGGACCAGGGGAGACAAAGAGCCGCGGGGCGGGGCCCGTCCCTCCGACAAGCCTGTGAACAAACGCTAACACGGCTGCAACTGTCCACCCCCTGAATCACTGAATTTATTGACCAACCACAGAGCCCATTCAGAGCTGCAGGGACTGATAAAGGAAGGGGACAGGGACGCCATAAAGGCCCAAGGAAGGAGCCCATGCTAAGGGGACAGGAGGGAGGAGGAAGGCTTTGTGACCGTCTGCTGGGTCACAGACCTCAGCAGGGCTTTTACCAGACATGGCCGCCTTTGTGTCATCTGTAAAATGAGGCCAACCGTAAGTGAGCATCAGGTTGGCCTTGTGTCCAGACTATTAATCAAGGCGATGGCCGTATGAGTGTCCAACAGTGGGACGGACTTCTGCTCGCAAACTTTGTGAAGAATAAGTTACGTAGCGTGTGTGTGTGTGTGTTTTGATGAGCACTCACAGTCTGTCTATGTATGCCAGACATATTGAGATAGCGACAAAATCTTTTTAACAATCTCTGGTGCAAAACTGCAAGTGTTACAACCGCAAAACTCCCCAATCCGCCGGTTATTCTACTAACTAGGCGGTCTGAGCGGGGCCTGAAGGCTTTGTGGGAACCGTTGTAAGTAAAGAAAGAGTAAACAAAGAATGTGTGTATAGGCACAAATCTTGAAAGTACAAGACTTGGACAAAAAACGTATGGGTAAAAGAGAAAGGAGATGGAGTCCAAAATGTTTGAAATAGCACAAGTCTGAGCACAAGCTTGAGAAAGTCTTTCTCACTGAGTAGCTAGCTGTGAGAAAGAAAGGCTGTGTGTTTTGGGTTCTTTATGTCTTTCCACCAGTCTCCATCTGTTGCTCTACCGATACAAAAGGAATACAGCAGAGAGTACACAAAAACCCATATTGCTTTGTGGAGAGGCAACACTATCCAGAAAACTACATCGCAAACACGGATCGAAAGTAAGACATCCCGGCTCTGTACACAACACTGTTTACCGAAAAGATGAGCCGTGCAAGTGGAAGACACACATGAATTCATGATGCCTCCTCATCCTCATCATGAATATTCCCAAACAGACTCTTCCCTGATCTGTGGGAGATTCTTTTCTTTGGTACAGCCAAGGACCCCCTTCCCTTATTCACAGTCCCCCCTAAATCCACCCATTCACTGCCTATAGGCCCTGATCTCCACATGAAATGATACCCCTCTTTCTCCTCCACTCTCGCGCCTTTAAGCGCCCATATGCCAGGCAGCGAGGAGGCTGGGAAAGCCCATAATTGATCAGTAAGTCTTGGCTGAAAAAGTGTGACCAAGGTCAGCCCCCCACGAAGCACGCAAGAGTGGCTTAATATACAGATTTATTGGGAAATGTAATGGGAGTTCTACAGAGCAAACACCAGGATATTTGTTGACATTTACCCAAACTGGAGCATTTTTGATGAATGACAGAACGGTAGTAGAAAGTGAGGAAAATAAGAACAAATACTGTATAACAATTTCCAAAAACACATTCCCTTGAAGATAATGTTTGTTTTTTGTAGTAATAAAGGGGAATTCAACTTCCTGCTGAGAGAATTGGACACATTTTGGACACATTTTTGACAAATTTTCATGTTTATTTCATTGCGTAAGGTTGGACAGAAAACAAAATGTAAATACAACAGCTGTAAACAAAGTTATGTAAAAACTGGATATAAAAATCGTAAGTTAAAATCAACTGTTATAAAATGCAGACAGCAGCTGGTATATCTTGATTCCTTTCAATTAAAGCATTATAGGTCATGTGCAGTAGCTTAATTGTGTTAAATGGTGTAATTTAGTTTAGCAATCAATACAAACATTTCCTTCAAAGAGAAATTTATATTTTGAGAAAAAGAGAACAAACTTTCCATTATGCATCAATCAAGTTCTGATATTTTTACAAAGGGAAAGTGAAATGCTTTAATTTTTATTGTCTCTTGTTCATCTACTCTCTCACACACACATGCTCGCACCCACGCACACACAAACACACACACACACTGGCACCGGTGTTGAAATGACAAAAGGATCACAGAAATTTGTGCTTTTCTCTTCCACAGGAAGAAGTTCAATCAGAAAGCTACGCAAATTCTAAGAAAGAAATACGCAACAAAATGGAATGTTTTCCTGTCTTAAAAACACACTAGTGCCAGTCATGTTAAAAAAGCAACAAAATTTGCAAACTGGCATAATTGTCACATGTTGATAGATAACACCCATTTCTTTCAATCCGTACGACTAAAACTTTGCGAATGCTCTTTTACAACTTTATTTTTAGCAGCAGCAACTGTTAGTGGAAGACTGTGTTCTCACTCTTAGTGAAGTTGAGTCATCCAGAACTGTTAGGCCTTTAATTGTCCTTAAATGGCTTTCAAACCCGGGCAAAACAGCCGAATACATTCTGCATACGTGAAAAAACATGAGGAGCCCTTGATCTATCTTATCTCGGATGGGATGTGTTCACTTTTGAGGCTGACAGTGAAAATAAAATTCACCTCAAGTAGTTCCAGGTCTGATAATGCCAGGCATGATAAGGTTATAATGTACTCCAACATTGGCTCAGATAGCAAAAACTGTAAGCTGTTCTTATACATTTGAATGGTCAAAGAGTGAAACAGACTCCTGGACACTATGCATCTATGACAGTGACATACTTGATGAAAGTATGGAGTAGCTGCGTTTTCTTGAATACAACTGGCAGCAGAGGCCAGTGTTGTTAAGACATCCAGTCTGAACAGAGCCTCCAATTCACGTTTCAGTAGTGTATTGTGTTGTAACATGACAAAACCATTAAGATCCAAGTGCTGGGTGTTTGTCCATTTGGAGCAGGTGAATCAAGCCCAACTGTTCATAAAACGCATGAACAACTGAATACAGTAATATGATGGAAGGCTATGTGCAGTTCCCAATGTCGATCAACTCTTGCATGTGGAGGTCCTGCCTGGGTGAAGGTCCTGGCATCTGGCATCAGGCTCTAGATCCTAAAACAGTCAATTGCTTAGTCGAGTCTCTGGGCTCGACTCAAGCGAATTCAAGGTCTGTTGGGTTAAAAACGCTGTGCAGGGTTTAGTGGTTCTGTGCGGTGCTAGAATGGCCTCGTCTGGACTGGTGTCACATGGGGCCGGGGAGGTGGGGCGGAGGCGCGCTGGCGTAGGTGACAGTGGAGGGTCTGGGGGGCCAGGCGGGGTCCTCCTGCAGCTCCAGGGCCAGGTGCCTGTAGCGCACCCTTGGGACCTTGTTTTTTCGACAGAACAGCCAGGACAGGAAGGCTGAGCCCCAGCGGTCATTGGCCATCTGGGAACACATGCAGTATAAATATTACAGAGAGTAAGGTTAGTGAGCCAGCACTGTAATAATGTAATAATGTTTATTCATGGGAAATACTGTAAACTTGCAGTATGTTTATATTATTTCTGCTCAATGCATGAATCAGTCTCTCCAGGAATTTAAGTCTTTCTGTAATAGCTGTGACCAAAAACACCAGATTTTTAGATGGCTTTTTTTTTAATTGCAAGCCACTTTGCAGAATTTATGAGAAAGAGGACAAAGTTCTGATGATGTGGTCGTTTTTTTTTTAAATTGTGATGATTGGTTAATTGCAAGCAATTTGCAATATCTGTGAGGATCTGTTCATTTAAAAAAACAATCCTGCAATCAAAATGTCACAAATTCCTGGCGAGATTGCTGATGGATTCATCAGTTAGGATCCATTCTCATCACAGATGACCCTGAATTGTTGGAATACATTTTCAACCCAGGTAATCCATTGAAATGTAGTACAATGAAAGTCTGTTGAACAATATGTATTTGAACATTTTGTTGCTTATAGATGACATTTGAGGTTCCCTCTTTTTAACATTCGATATTACTGACAGACAATGGAGAAATATGAGAAATGTGAGAAATAATAAAACCAAAACATTATTTACAGACACGACATGAAACAAATCATCAGAGAAAAATATCCAGCAAGGAAGCAAGAGAAGTAGAAAGCCTATTCTGCATTCTTAGTGGAATGAGATTAGAGCTAAGAAATATGCATCACTCGATCTAGAAAGTGGCAACAGACGAAAACAAACACAGACTGTAGTGAAAGGCTTCCCAACCTGAGGTGTGTCAGCAGAGGGGGACACCGCGGCCTGATTTACCCCCTGATTGTCTCTGAACACTAGTCTCCACAAGATGATGTCAAGGACCAACGTCTACGGGAGATTTCGGTGGGAAATTGAGAAACAAGATGGCAGCGGATCATAAATAACGGGGAGGATGAGGATTGGGTTACAGCCACAGACACCGACTCAGGAAAACAAAAACAACACCGGCAATCAAATGGAAGTTTGGACAGTGATTAATTGATTTGATTCATTAGGCGGTGATTTATCACTGTATACTGATTCGGTTGGAAGAATCAAATTATGCAAATCACAGTTTCGGTTCAATTGTGTGAAAGGACTGAGTAGTCAGAGAGAACTTGTATAGTGTAATGTGCCTAAAGCGTACCTCCAGCATGAAAGACACAGCCGCATTCACTATGACAATGATGACCAGTGTAATGCGCCAGTCATGGGGAACACACACAATCTGAGGGGAGGTAGAGCAGCGGGATGAGGATTGATTACACTGCTTCATGGCAACAGCAACAACACACACATGGCTTTCATCACTTCATGCAACGACTTTCTGATAGATCAACCCAAACATCTACACTCGCAGCATCTTTTTATCCAAGTAACCTGTGCAACAACAATATCATCATCCGCTCTGCAAGTCGGGGTCGGTTTACCTCCAGGAAGCTGTCAATGGCAGGGACAGGATGCAGCATGATGAGGAGGAGGAAGGTATACAGGCTGATGCAGGACAGCATGAACGGCCCTGGGGAAATAAAAGAAAGAAAGAAATTCAGTGGAATTTGGTTATGATGTATTCAACCTGCCAAATGCCAAGCACATCATACATACGGAAAGAGTTTAGTGCCAGTAAATGTGAATTCACCACTGAAATTAAAACAATGGATTTGGAGGAGGCGAAAAACCCTTCCAGTCGTCACTCGGGGAATTAAAGTCCCTTGTGTGCGGATGTGTGCCTCAGGAAATTGAATTTTAATTGGGAAATCCGAATTTGAAATTATAGATAAAAGTTCAATTCAATAATAATCACATTCAATTTCAAGCCATTAGATTCAATTTTTAAATTGTGCCTTACAAATTAAAATTTTGAATTTATTTTTTCAGCATTAGATTGAACGGTTCAATATGCATCTATGTGTTCAAATTCCTAAAATTCAAATAGCAGTCTCTGCTGGCGCTAATCTCTCTCCACACACATCACTCAGACAATCAGCAGCATGCAGTCCGTGTTTCGACAGCCAAAGTGAGGCTTACAGTTCTTGTAGCTCGGCTGTCTGAAGGGCTTCCCCTTGGAGAAGATGATGGCCACAGCCAGGTACTGGAAGGAGGAGACGTAGAAGAGGCTGGTGTTCTCATAGTTCCTGATGTTTTTGTGGTCGTGGGGGGACGTCACGTTGAGGCTGTGGGACAGACTGGTGCTGGAGACGTTGCAGGCGCTGCCGGAGAGAGGAGAGGGATGAATGGAGAGAGACTTACCACAATCTTTGAAAAGTTTTCCTTTCATATAGCAGGACTCCAGAAAAAATACACCAAGAGCAATAGAAAAGGAGAAAGAGTAGAAATCACTTGTCACTGTTCCCAGTCCCATGAACCTAGCTGTACAAAAACACTCTACTTCAATTGTAACTCTTTTCCATCTCTCCCTTGCTTCTCAGTGCAGCTGAAAAGTCACAAAGTATTGAATGGTATGGTCAGTGTCCAAAATGAACTTTTGGGCTGGTAAACTAAAAAAAAAAATTACCTGCTAAGAATACATTATACTGGCCAAAATAATTAATATAGCTACATTTTTCATTTTTTCATAGAATTTTGCTATTTTGTGTATAGAATCAGGTAACGTGTGGTACATTCAATAAAGACACAAGATTTTGAGTTTTAATTTAAAACTTGCTCATTCACTTATACAGATCTTTTTTTTATCTTTGCATTCATTTCTCTTTGTGGCGGCCTCACACCTGCTATGTGTTGCCACATGGGAATAATGTGAATTTTCAGCTAACATTAGTCTAATTAACCCATTGGGGAAATAGAGGAGGAAAAGTTTGCAGTAGTTTAGACAATACCACTTTGCGTAGAGCCGGCGTAACAGGCAGCCAATCAGAAAACAGCCTGTTTAATAAAGAGCTTTGATTTGCTCGCGGTCAGAGGGAGTGTACGGTGGTCAGCAGGGACAAAGTTTGAGACCAGGCAAAAACCAAAGACTGTAACCGAGGCGTTCAAATGTTATTGTGCCAAAAAGTTGCCGGTCATTGTGGCAGGTGTTGCTTATTGATTTATCCGCCAAAGACAAATTTTACCAGGATTTGTCACTTGGTGGGTGGTAATTCCAGACTGTGAGTAGTGACACAAATGCTACTCACTTTGAGAGAGGCGTCCATGTCTCATACCAGCTCTGCTGTTTTACTAAGAGGAAAGTCAGGACCTGGAAGACCAAGCAGGTGAGGATCTGGGTCAGAACTGAGAAGAGCAGCGGGCCGGAGATCAGACTGGACGGGGGGCGGCGCCACACCAGCTCCTTCCACGCCGGGTTCAGACTCACTACAGACACAAACAAACAGTCCATCAATTGCTTTGCAGAGGTATATTAGTACCACCGATGTGTTATAATACTGAATTGCTTTTTACATATAGGAAGTCCATCAGAAAGTTGAAAGAAACCCTGAACTCAAACATCAGTTAAAGCCATTCTTGGGGCAGATCTCCATGCTACTCACTTGTAAAGGCGATGATGAGAATAATGGCGATGTCAATGAAGAGGAACTGGAAATCTCCCAAGTTGCTGAGGATCTACGGCAGCAACAGAGATGAAGATAAATCCACATTGAATTCACATTAATACAGTGGCAAAACATCCCTCTCTAACTCTGTGATACACAGATCAGGCACCTTCACTCTAGCTGTAGGAGCCAGGCAGAGTTGTGTTATCACATTTATTTATATTCAATGAATTTTACAGTGATAGCCTTCACTGCCACTTGTGTGCCACATGTCTCCGCAGCAGTTACTCCCTTTGTTTCAGAGCCGGTGGACGGACAACCCCCACTGTTTTTCCACATCTCCTCAATCCCCCTAACTTGCTTCTACTTGCTTCTCACGTCGTCCATCCTGCCCATTAACCCTCTGTATCCTACGTGGGAACTATATCAATGTTTGTAACTCTCCTGGCTCTAACTACACAAGCCAACTCCATCAAGGAGACTCCTGAAGAGGAGCTGGACCTGCAACAACATGGGTATGTTCAATATATGGCTTTGTTTGTTTGTGTAATGTAAAATGTAAAATCCCATGCAAACATCTAACACATCCCTACAGGGGTCAATCATTTTATTCACACTTACTCAAATAATACTATATGAAACCAGACATTTTTCCTTGTCCCATGCTAAAGAAAAAGTGAAACTTGACATGGGGAGAAGTTTAAGCATGAGAAACTGAACTTACAGAGTAGAGCAAGGTGACGCTGAGGTACTGGATGATGCTGTAGAGAGCCATGAACTTGAACACACAGAACGAAGTGATGAGAGCAGCTCGACCCTCCCTGCGGACCAACAGTTGTTATTCAGACTAGAAAGTCAGAAACAATCAGACTTACAAAGCTTTCTATGAAAACATCTGGTATTGCCATTTAAGTCCAGGGCTCCCACTGTAACCCTGCTGTAAAAATCCCATGACTTTTTCATGACTTTCTAAATAACCTTCTTAAGGGTTGACTCTGATTATTACCACTAGAGTTGGGCTTGCTGAGGAGAAGTAGTCATGCAATGTATAAAAACAACTGAGAACCTAAATTTAATTTAGTGTGAAACAAGTTGTAAAACACATTCTGGTATATTCCTGTAAAGTGACCCATTTGTAATAATTTATCGAATACCCTGACCTTCCCTGACATGAGTACACTTCTCAAAATTTGCATAATATTCCAGAAATTCCATGACTCTCCTGAGACTCTCTGGCTGTTACGATGTGTTGTGCTGCACTGACACACCTGATGAGGTTGGGGACGCAGGAGATGTTTGAGGTTGTGGAGGTGAAGGGCGAGGCGACAGAGGCCTCCAGCTCAGACAGAGAGATCCCACTGTGAGCTCGCTTTAGTGCCTGAGAGAGAGAAACAACTTCATTACTATACATCTCTGTGCTGTATCACTCTATATACCCATAAACCCATTGCCAGACAAAACTGAATTGCATTAAGAAGCACACAAGTATTCTTAAGTGTTACAGCTGTTTTTCTGGGATACAGTCAGATATTGCCCTGTAAGTTGGATTACAAAAGTGGGTTTAGAAAAAAATGGTTTAGTCTTTTTGGCCTCAAGTACAGCAAACTTACATTGCTACAATCAGGAACTGTTTGACTAGCATTAGTGAATATCATATTTTTATGAAAGTTGACCAGTTTATGACCCTAAGTCTGAAAAAGTCTGCTGTGTTGGATAAAGAGAACTGCACCCGAGAGAGAGAGAGAGAGAGAGAGAGAGAGAGAGAGAGAGAGAGAGTGAGAGAGAGACAGATAGAGCATTACTAACTAGGACAAAACGCTTGCAAGAAATGTGTTATGAAATGTGCTGTACATGCATATTAAAAAAGCTAATGCATACTTACTCCACAGTCATTAGCACCATCACCACACATCCCAACAGTGTAGCTGAAAAGTAAAAACATGGGGAAAATGGTCACAGATTGTGCTGCTATAAAATGATATAATGTCCACAGCATGGAAATGAACTGGTGCTCATTAACAGATTTATACTGAAGCAATAAAATAAACGAGAGACTCACTCAACGCTCTGCAGGACCTCCACCAGCTGAGTCTTCTGGTCCGGAGCCATGCGGGCGAACACAGTGGCTCTCAGCGCGAGCTGCAGCGCCCCCATGTGGAGAGACACAGAATCACAACAACATCCGGCCATCATGAAGTCAGGAGAAACCTACCTAAACTCAACCTGCTAATCTGTAAAATAGACTTTACCCACCTTACCCACAATATCAAGTCATAGTATACATTAAAGTACATAGTATCGGACTGATGTATGTTTCATGAAAATAGGGTTTTTCAAGAAAATAAACCATGAGTAAATAATAATCTGAATATATACTATATTTTGTTTGTGTTGTTGTTTTACAGCCTAAATGGTTACTATCAAGTAAACTTACCACTATAACTGTAACAATGTAAGCTACTGATGACAGGTGGGAAATCGACAAGGGTCTACTTGTATGAAAGCCTTGAACACCAGACTATATATTGTACATAATGAGTGTGGATGTCATTTGAGATAAGAAGAGGTATGGCGGAGTATAGTGGCCACTCAATGTGATTATTCTATTCCCAAAAAGAAACCAAAAACCCAGATGTTTGTGTGTCTGAAGATAACCCGTCACCTTTGGGACCAGCTGGGGGAAGTGCTCAGTGACGACAGCGAAGGCCCTGCCACTCAGGGCAAAGTGGTAGCTCTGGTCCTGCTGAGTGAGTCGCTCATCATACACCCCCTCCTCCAGCTTGATCTCCACCGCCTGGAGGAGAGTGGAGGTATGAGGGAGAAAGGATGGATCAGTTGCTGCTATCACAACAAAAAACTGCAGTACTGCGCTCTATGGGAGCAACGACAAAGGAGCAGCAAACCAGGTGAACTGCATGACTTCTGAAATACTGCTTCAGGGTTGAACTGACAAAAGTTAAAGTTCACATTTCCCTTTTACTCTTTGTATACACCTTTCCATGCTCTAATTGACTGGTTCATACAGTAATTGGGTTATTGATAAATGGGTGGATACATGTAGTGGAGCTCTGGAATAATACCTTAGGGTACATTCACACCAAGCATGTTTGGAGCAGTTTATTCAAACTCTGGAGCTCTTTCTCCTTTAGGTTGTTTGGCCAGGTGAGAAAAATGCCATTAGAACTCAAGTGGCACCAAATAACCGCAGTGAGACGCCTGAAAACACAGGTCTCAGTCTTCATGTGAGTCCATGTAACTTTTCTTTACAAGCCCTGATCCGCTTCTAATTGGGCAGTGTGAACTTAAACTGCTTCGGACAAAAATAACAAACTGTAGGTGTGATCGCGCCCTTAGAGCCTCTGAGGGTTAGCTTAACAAAAAAAAAAGTTTATGTTTCCCATTTGCTTGTTACTTAAGTTCGCCCATTTATGCACTGAGTGACTGATGGATTGATTAACGGAAATGGCTGATTACCTGATTGTCCTTGCTGGTGTTCTGAACAGGGTTTTCAGTATAATGCCACGTGATACTGGCGGGCTGGAAGTCTTTGGGAGGCAAGGCGTCTGCTATAATGACCTTCTCATGTGAGCGGATCATGCCACAGTCTCTAGCCACTGATATAGCCGTCAACATGTTGTCACCTAACACATGAGAAAGGAGGATTTACTGTCTCTATATACAAATTCATATCAATCCACAGCAGTGACAATGTAGCATACTGAATACACATGAAAGAAGTGAAAACAGTTACTAAACTGTGTTACCTGTAACCATCAAAGTGCGGATGTTAGCTTGTCGTAAATCATGTAAAACTCCAGCAGTCTCCTCTTTCAGTTTGTTCTGCATGATGATGAGGCCGAGGAACTCCATGTTGGTCTCCAGCAGGTCCCTGGGAGGAAGAGACAACATAAATATAAACATATCGTGTTGTGGCTGCATTGCATTCTGGTCTATTGAGGGTACTGTCAGTGGGGAAATTAGTATCTCTGCCTCTTCTATGATGGATTTCCTGCTGTATGATTATTAGTCGGTGCGAAATGGCGAGTCTAGAAAGAAGCCCTTGGTCTATGATTCTGAGGGACTGACACCAAAAACGTTTTCTGTTGATATTTTAGAGAGTTGAAATGTTTTCTGCTATCAAGCTCCATTGTAGCTGCGCTGAAAATACCATCACGTCATCGACGTTTGGCCAGTTATCTGTGGGACTAAGAAAAATACACCACCAATCAACAAAGTGGTCTCAAAAATGCAAGGTACAGAGGCAGTAGCTGTTGAACAGTGTTTTAGGGCTGATTATCCCTTTTATTTCATCATCAAAACTTCACCCCATGTACTGTGTGCAGTGCTATCTGTGGTGGGCGGCGTACCTGCTGAGGCTCTGGACTTTGTGCCAGGAGAGTTTGGACTCTAGCTGTCGGTGTGCCAGGGCAATAACCCTAAAGCCCTGCCTGGTGTAGGCTTCCAGAGTCTCAGTGAAACTCTCTGGCACTGGAGAGAGTTAGAGACAGAAGTAAAGAGCAATGTCAACCCTAAGGTCAGTGATCAGTCTCATCTCTCTTTATGTATTCTTTATGCAGGGAGGAGATAGAGACGCTGTACCAAAAGACAGCTGTTGTTTAGAATGAATGCAAATGGTCATTATCTTGCTAATTTAATCTGTGTTTAATTTGTGGTAATTCGTAGAGGAAATATCCATCCAAAGCTTCACAGTATTTATGAAAACTTTAATATACAGGATGAGCGCCTGACCTGTGTCCTCTTTGCAGAGGCTGGCCACGACCTCTGGCGCCCCCTTGAGGTAGGCGTCCATGTGTTTCTCCCCCAACCTCCTGACCACCACACTCATCCTCTGCAGGTCCGAGGAGAAGGGGAACTGACGCACGATACCGATCTCATAGGACTGAGGACAAAGAGTCACACGAGGCATACATGGTCAACTACAGCAGGAAAGCAAAGCAACAACACATTCATATCATTTTCCCTTCACATTGTGAATTTAGGAATTATGAAGTCCTCATGAAAAGCAAAAGTTTAGTTTAAAAAGAGTACTTACTGACAGCTCAGACAGCTCCTGGAAAAAATGTTTGAATGATATTTTAATTCCAAAGCTTTTTAGGAGGCAGGAGCATGTCTAAAGTACTTCTAGGAATAATGTAGTCATATAGGCATTAAGAAATTTGTTGATCACACAGTAATGACATGGAGAGCTATAGCGAGCCACTGTACCATGTTGTGGGTTAGTGTGATGTTCTGGTTGGCCTCAGGTTGGACCTGCTTGGGTGGTCGCACCACTGTGGGCATGATGGGATTGTGGAGTGCAGTCTCTTCCTCTGTGGGCTCCTCTAGGATCTACACAAAAATGACAGCAGTACATATATATGTTTATATATATATATATTTGATAATGTCAAGCATATATACTCGGTGTATTTGCTAGGTATGGTGTAACAGACTTTTCTACCTCCCTGCTTCCTGTTAAAAAGCGCAGGCATTATCTGACAGCCTTGAAGCGTATCCATGGTACCAGACTGTAACCATTTCAGTCATGGAGCACTTGCTTTGCCAAGGCAGCAAGTTTGGCACTGCATAATTCACGTACAGATTGGTATCCAGGCTGGCAAAGGAGGAATGCAAGCATGTTGGGTGCTAACGCTTTAAACTGTTCCTTACCCAGCCTGTAGCGTTGAACATCTTGAGGTCCAGAGGGTCTCCAGAGAGCTCCCCCTCTATCTTGGTCAGGGAGTGGCAGGTGGCCATGCAGGCTACAAACGCAGTGTTAACCAGACTCTCTTTAGCTGCCTCAGCCTCTGGGGGAGAAAAGCTGTAATGGAGAGGGAGGATCTGACACGGCAATTCTGCTATTAACTGTATCCATGCAAAGAGCAATTGCCCTAAAAACAATAGTGAAAAGTGAAATGTCATAAAAGCATAAAACCGATACAGGAGAGTGGTAGCAAGGAAAAACAAACCGAAGTCCAAGCTGCTCTGAGTCACAAAGGATTCTCCTACCTGCCATGTTCAACTCTCTGAACGCCCCACAGGTCCAAGCCATCCTCAGTAAGAGTGCCAGTCTGTGGGAGAAACCAGACAGTAATAACGGTCACTAAGCTACCAACCTGATGCTTTAACATTAAATAATGAGAATTTTTCATTATCTGTGCATTTCACTTCCGTTGTTACACAGTTAAAGAGAGCCGCCATGGGTTGGACTACCTTGTCGAAGCAGACCAGGTTGAGCTGACCGCACATGTTGATCCTCTGGGGGCTGATGCAGAAGATGCCAACGCGCTTCAGACGCCGCTGGGCATAGACGATACCAGCTGTCATGGCTGCCGGTAAGGCCGGGGGGACAGTGATGGTGATGATGTCCAGAGACTCAACGATGATGGTTTTAGTTGGAACCTGGAAGGTAAAGAGAAGGAACTGTCAACATCTGACATGTGAGTAGAAGTAGAAGATAAGCTTTATAGGCTTTCAGTAGGATGAAGTAGAATAAAGCTCTGTTAGAAATAGTCACAAAATCATAAATCCTATTCTAGCAAATGCTTACTCTCTGAGAAATCTGACCACAAATTTCTCCTTTCAGTTCCCATAATCCATGGTTATATCCATTCTATAGGAGCAGTGATACCTGGTACATGATACTGAGGACAATGGTGTAGATGAAGCCAATCCCTGCCACGCCCACCAGGCACAGGAGGAACAGGTAGGCATCATGGTACAGCTTGAAGTCGGTGGGTTTGGGGTAGAGGATGGAGCGCACCAGCTGGCCTTTCTCCGTATTGAAGCCTGAGGGAACAGGTCAGTAATGATGACGTCTGCTTTTGAGATTTAAATCTTCTATGCCAGCCAACAGAAGATCAGTACAGTACTTGAATAAATCCCTGCTCTCTGGTTTTGACTCTGTCTCACCTGTCCTGACCACCACAGCCTTGACCAGCTCCCCAGTGTAGAAGCGGGTCTGGATGACGTGGGTCCCACAGAACAGGGTGTGTCTCTTGTGCTCCTCTGTGCTGTAGCTCCTGGCCCCCTCCTCGCCTGAGCTGGGCAGACTGGTCTTGGTAACAGGCACACTCTCTCCTGAAGATGAAGGGAGAACAAATATTGTAAGACTGGGTCTCAAATAGTCACCTAATATCTATCAATAGCTAGGGAGTGTTGTGTGCATATGTCAATAAAGGCAATTAAAAAAAAAATGGCAGTGTTCCCAGAAAGGAGTCTGAATTCATACAGTATTTAGAGCTTAAAATATCATTAAAATTACCAAAATATAACACATATTGCATGACTATTTCAGACAGATATTCATTAGTCATTTGTCATCATTTGTAGAATAGTAACAGTAGTAGCAGTATTAGTTGCTAATACCAGTAATATTTTTAGGCTGTAAAAAGGCAAATGTATAAATCTCAGCAGCACAATTCTTGACAGAATGACAGTAAATTCTACCACTTTTTGGCATACTGGATACTGGGAACCTGCCAAAAGAAATAATGGCCTGCCTCTGATACAGGCTGGTGCTCTCTTTTGTTGTCAGTCTCAAAGCAGAAATAAAACCATTTGTCAGCTATAAGGAGGAGGAGGCGGCGTGGAGACACAGTACCCGTCAGCATGCTCTCATTTACTATGCAGGTTCCCTGGACGAGCGCAGCGTCGCAGGGCATGATCGTCCCGTTCGCTGGAATAATGATTACATCACCGGGGACGAGCTCTGTTGACATGGCTTGCTCAACATCTGTGATCGAGAGACAGATGAAGAAATAGGACACTGAAAATGATATCAGATGCAGTGCGGGCAATCATGAGGATGTTATCAGCGGTCAATAATCTGATCTACGGTGACAGTACTTTTATCAAAGTTGTTCAGTCATGTCTTGCTGTATAATGAGGAAAAAAGGGGGGATTCTGATGGATTAACACATAATCTTATTTAGTTTTTACATACAATGGTACTTAATATAGTAACTATAACAACAGCAAGACAATATAAATCACATGCAGTCTATCATTATGACCAGGAAGTAAAACGCACCTTTATTTCCTCTGCACACTGAAACGCGGACTACACTGTGGGCTGCCACCATGTCATGCAGCATCACGTATTGCTGGAATGAGATCGATAATGGATCAAATAATGAAAAAATATTAATGGAAACACACACACAACTGGACGCACCTAAGGCTAGATGCCCAATACAAATTTTCCTGGCAAAAAAAGATGCACCAAAAAAAAAATTATAATATATTCAGAGACATTTCCTTGTTATGGGATTTCACCCCAAGCTGCTAAATTATATAAGATGGCCTGACTGGTGCTGAATCAGGTCAAAATGTTGTAGCGTATCTCCACCATGAGTTTAAATGATAGTTCAGTTCCGTTTTGGAATTGTCTGGGATCAGATGTGACTCACCTTTTTAATGGTATACAGCGAGGTGGCTATTGATATGACGGACATGAAAACTATGGCTGTAGCATAGTAGTAGTAATCCTCAGCACTCCACAGAATAACACTGAAGAGCTGGAAGATGTAGAAAGGATTCAAAACCTGATGGGGGAGAGAGGGAGAGAGAGAGAGAGAGAGGTGGAGATAATTAATGATTTGTACTCTTATTGGTCATGTTTTGCTGTCAATTTAATACTGCTAAAAAGGAGTGAAATCAAACTCGAGAGTATATTCAGAAATCTAAACTCACCTCTTTTATAAGGAGTATGAATAAAGAAGGCACTCTCACAGCAATCTCATTCTCCTCAAAAAACAACCTCCTGTTGAAAAGCAATTTGGAGCAATTGGTAATGACCTGATATGATGGATGTATCACACAAAGCTAAGCATATCGTCGCTGTTGGGTGAAAACCTTGTATCTGGGTTTCGTAAGCCAAAGAGTTCGGAGGACTACATGTTGAGAAACATGTAACCCAATATAGTTTTGACAAGCCCTGTGTATGAGTGTGTATATATGCAAGTGAATGAGAGAATACACAAAACAAAATATGGGGGAAACCTGGCATGTGCGTACCTGTAGTCCTGCAGCAGTTTGCTGAGTCCAGAGCCGTGGTCAGAGTGGACACCAGCACAGCTCACCTTTACATCCTCCAAGCCTCTAGAGAAGCAGCACACATTCATCTCTATTGCAGACGCATGTAGGACTAATATTACTTTTGCTCATCACAGTGATAGAAATCCATGAACAACAATGAAACAGTAAATAACTGTCACAACAATGGAAATAATTTCTGATTACAAGAGTGTTAACAGCACAGTGTTTTTCAGTGGGGCTCTTACTTAAACAGTTCAAAGTTGTGTATCACATCATTCCAGTAGTATTTAGTGCTGTGGTGAGTGAAGTAGAGGATCTAAAAGAGAGAGATAGGGTGGTGGTGGTGGGGGGGGGGGGGGGGGGGGGGGGTTGTGTTAGTGAATAAGAGCTTTATAGACATAGATTGATAGCAGCCTATCGCACTTTCTTTTCCAATCCCTGATCTACACTATTAACCTAAATACAATTAAATGCATATATCTAAAACCCGCCCCATCAATTACTCTAACAGATCAGTCATTTACTATCTAGAACATTTAGATTCAGCCGCTGATGAGCAGCAAATGATGGGAAAGAAGAGACACTTTCCCCCTGAGGTACCTGAACAGGCTGGATATCAGCAAATATCCCATGATGCTCCTCCTGTGTGGCAGCGTGGGCGTGTTCCCCGTCTCCATTTGGCAGCTGAGCTGCAGTTCGCAGATCCAAACTATCAAAGGGCCTCTTCCCCGGAGCCAGCATCACATGCACCTTGGCCCGAAACCACTGTCTGAACTCATCCTGCCACAACAATAAAACAACTAGTGAGATTACATTTTTCTTAGGCTGTAGCTGAACTTGTCATTCATGTTGTAATGTGCCAAAGAACATAACAAGTGGCAGGATGATCTGTTTGTGTACAGCTGCATAGTTTGCTTCAAAATACTTGAACTTGTCTTTAAACTTCTGTAATAGAAGTGATACATTCATGGACAGGAGGATCTTTTTTTTTTTTTTTTTTTATGGTTTAACACACAAAGTGCCTCATTTACGAGTGTGTCCGGTATCCAAGGGCAAATTTATTTTTAAAAATCCCTAGCATGAAAACAACAAAATATATATATAAAACGCCTTTGATTAGAAACAAAGTAAAACAAGCCAAACAAGGAGAAACATGAGGGAGGTTTGTTACAGTCAGAGCCAGTGAGCGGCGAGCCTTTGACCTACTGTGGACCTGAGCAGCAGTGTGTGTGCGTCTCTGAGCGAGGTGTGTGTGCAGGTCCCCTTGACGCCCCACTCAGGCAGCCAGTACAGCAGCAGCAGCAGCAGACCGCCGGAGCAAACCGCACCAACGCCCACCAAGATCATCTTCCACACACAGGGCCGGTACCCCCACACCTCCTGCAGGACAGAACACAGACAGAGTGTGTGGTGTGGTTTGGTTTGGTGCAGGAACACCTGGCAATATAGCAATATATGAAAATCAAGGGTGCAGTAAAACAACTCCAGTCTTTGGATGCTGTCGTGCTGCATCCTGAACTGTGTGTAGAGATACTGGACCTTTCTTCAAGAAGGAAAGCCTCCAGTTCTTTGAGGGATGAAGGAGGAGGAAATCTACTTCCAATAAAGGATCAAGGATCACAAAATAAAGACTCAATGATGTTTAGATCTGGTGAAGATGCTATGGAAGGTGTTTGACTTCATCTTGAAACTATGCTTGAATTTGTTTAGCAGTGTGTATGGAGGCAGTATCATATTCAAATTAATAAGTTCAGCCTGCAGTAACTGATAAAGCCAACAGTACATATCACTGATCAAAAACCTCACATCTTACTCTTATTACTCTTGTATCCAGCTGACCTACTGAGAATCAATTGTAAAACACACACAAACACACACCAACGTTTTTTTTTCCTCAATTTCTGAAAAGTTCACTTTTTTGGAGATGGTTTTAAGAAGTTTTACGTTTTAAGAAGATGCAAAGGACACTGATAATATATACTCACCTATACAAAAGCCCTTTGGGAGAAGTGAATGCTAGATAAATGAGGTAAGTAATAGAATTGAAATGAGATTTACCATCTCATCCTCCAGGCCCTGGTTGATGATCTTCACCTCTCTCGTCTTCATCCTGTCAGAAGTGCAGCGCCTACAAAGAGGAAGAGAAAAACCACTTGATTTACCAGATTTCCAAAGCGTTTTATTTGCTGAAGTTTCCTTATCACACAAGGAAGTCTCCAGCCTGTTCTGGTCAATAAAGATGTTGCAACTTTGAACTCAGTCAAGAACAAAGAAGTCGGGCATCTAGAGCAATAACAGTCCAAATAAGAAAGGCAATCAGTGATGCATTTACTTCTCTCTCAATTATACTAGGTAAGATTCACTCACTGGAGAAAGACTTCTAATGCCTACGCTGCATTGCATGAGAAACCAGGGACCTTCATCTCAACACCCGATCATTCTTGCCTAGTTGACCCACATTTCTCCTGTCACTACAGCAGAGGTGGAGATTGAAATGCTGAAATACTGTTATAACACTTGATTACTGTTGATTACTGTGCTGTTACTTCAGATGAATTTAACTCAAGCAGAGTTAGAGAACTCATCTGGAAAATTACTAGTTTGGTGCATGTTCCAAAATTGTCCCCACAAAAGCTGAATCCTTATGTTGACATGATTGCTGTAAATAACTGGACGGGTTATAATCAGCAAATGTATGATAGTTTCTTTTCCATCATATCAACAAAGCTAGTACCAATTATGGGAAGTTAAGCCCAGAGAGACTGTGTTTCTCTGTAAATTACAAATCTCATTCACTGCTCTCACTTCTACAAATATATGTAAAAATAAACCTCAAGCACAGTAAGTGTAGTAGTTGTACCTACTTTCTACCTCTGCACTTTGGTTTGGTATTTGTAAATGTGTTGCAAACACACATTAACACACCTGTCTCATCATCTTTACCATCTGAGCCAAAACAAAAAGCCTCACAAATAGGTTACTGACATACTAACCTAAACCTAACCTGTCATATTCCTGTGTTACCCAGCAGCATGTTTGCAGGAGTCATGTTATATTTGTACTAACATAACTTATATGGCCATCAAGTTGTGCAATACATTGCAATAAATGTCACCCTGTGGTAATTAGTGTGATAATAGTGAATTAATGTTATGTTTATTGGCTACAACCCGTGGGAACCTTTGGCCCATGTAGACAACATGCTTGCCTACAGCAATACTCAATACATTTCATATTTGTCTGGGTGTAGTCGAGCTGAAACTAGTCTATGGGAAACCAGAAAAATAAACTGGTTAATGTGACAGTTTGAGAGATATTTGGATATAGTTCTGTTAGTATTTCAATCTATTATCAATGTTATAGCAGCTTATACTATTGCTCCAGTACCAACACGCTGTGTGGGCGAAATTTGAGAAACTGTTCAATTCTTACCAGAGAGGGCAACATATTTACTCGTACACTTTAAAGCCTCTGGAAATGTGGCTTGAAATAGTAAAAATGCATACATGATATCAAAGTTGAGTGTCTCATTAAGCATCCACAAAAATCTGAGTGAAAATAAACGTTCATAACTATTAGAAAATCTAGTTAAAAAAACAGCTCATTTTGCTGTTTAGACCATTTCTCAAGACTGTGTGGGCGTGGCAGATCACGTTTTGATTGACATCTCCCTGGCTTCTTCTTCTTCTGGCTCTGGACTCTGGACTCTGGCTCAGGACTCAGGACTCTTAAGAGGACTATGAAATCAACTTAATGCTCCAATTCACAAACTTCTGTTGTACAACATAGGCAGTTCACTTCAGTTTCACAATCACAATTCCATTCATAACCAACCAAAATAATTAGTTCAGAGAGCTAATACTTTTAGTAAAAACTCGATTGCAGCTAGCGGACTTTTAGATCGCTAACGCTTTTAGCATAACTCAATGGAGTTGAACATAGCGAAAATTAGCATCACAGCTAGCGGACATCTTCTCTAGTTAGCTACATGCTAGTGTAGCAGACGGATTTCTGCTCTCGTTGTTCTGCGTTGTGTTGTGTAGTTAGTGAGTGAGACACACACCGGAGTTGAGGATCTGTGGGATTTATTCTTCACAAGAAAAAAAGAAAACACGGGCGTCACACACGCGCACGAGTCATCTGCATCTCTCCACCATACAGCTCCCAGCGGCTACACTAGTTTGACTCGACTCACCAGGGCAGAGAGGTTTTGTTGCATCTGTTTCTTTTTCTGACGTGGATTTTTTTATGATTGGTTCGCGGAATTAATTGCGTAATAAATGTCCGAGCATAACCACGCAAATGACAATATTTGGAATTTGGATTGAAACTAATTTCTAATACTTTTTAGATGCTTACTATTATGTACATAAGACCCTAAATTACATACTTAGAAGGTTATTGTGGATTTGGGTTTCCCGAGGCTTTAATAATGCTGGCCATTGTAATTTAGCTACATAAGCCCTAATGCCGAGACATTTCCAATCGTCCAGTTTCCCCAGTGATCAAACACGAAAAACAACACAAATTGTTCGTTTAGTCAGTTCTGTTGAATTATGAAGCGGCGCCTTTACCTGCCCGCCGGACACCCAGAAATGTCAAATTACTGTGTAAATAATTATAAATGTAGCCTATGCATATTACAAATGAAATAATCAACTTACCAATGCCCCGTTCTACCAACAAGTAACCCGATGCATAATTAGGTGTGTAAACAGTTGCTAAAAGGCTTTCCCCGGGTGTCCTGTGCAGCCTGGTCCCACAGCAGACCTCACATGTCTCTGGAAAACGCGCGTATACAATATTGACTATGTGTGTGAGCAAAATCCACGCTGCGCTCCGACCGACCCAAACTGGTCCATTCACCACCATGAGAAGGAAGTGGGAAAACAGGATGTGAGGTCATTAGAGGACACTTTCTTGGGTGAATTTCTGCAAGTTGGCCGGAGTCTAATCGGAGCGCTGAAAGTAGATGAGCAGGGACTAGAAACCCTGCTACAGCCGAGCACCGTCCTCTGGTTTTCAACCCGTTAACTTTTAGTATTCTGCGACTATGTGTCCATGCAAAATATCTACAACATACAGGTTTAAAAATTAGCGGCCCGGCATGTTTCGCCGTTATTCCAGTTCAACGGCCAAGAAGAAACGCCATCTGTCACACATGTCTGAGACTGCAGTGAAGTCCTGGGATAACCTCACAGATGTCAACACAAAAAACAAAACAACCTGTATGATGTTAAAATAAATTTAATTAGTCAGCTCTTCACATTGGAACATTATTACATTGTCTTATTGAATCATATTCAACGTTTCACCTGACAATATTGTATAATTCTTAATGAAAACAAATGAGGTCTCTTTTCAATAATTATTGAAAATTGATTAAAAACAAAAACAAAAGTACAAAAGTAATATGGCAGCTAAAATTAGATGTCTGATGTACAATCTGTGCAGAGGTAATTTAGTAGTAGGCTCCTAACAATACTGTACATGTTTTTTCACACCCAAAAGCAAACAGACAAGCACTGTACATTTCACCTAGTGAACTCAAAGAGGCTGGAGAGCCATTCAAAGGCTTTCAGGTACTGCTACAAAAAGTCTGTAGCTCATTCAAGACAAATTAAGTTATCCTTTATTTTCCCCTCCTTTCGCACCATCCTGGGATGTTTTGTCAGGTCCAGGTCCTCTTCCTGAAAGGGAAAAGAGTGATAAGAGTAGTAAAAACCAGACCCTGATGCCAAGATTTGTCCCCAGAATAGAGTTATAGGCCTATCTAGAAAGTTATCAGCTCTCTCAACTTTGACACAGCCCAAGACTGCGAGGCGAGTACGAATTAAAAGCTGATTTCTCCCTGTATCAAACATGGATGGATTTGGGGAAGTAGTAAAAAGTAGTCTTTGACACCCCAGTAAAGCTCAGTATTACCTCCTCTGCTGCCTCTTCCACCCCTGGAGCCTCCACCTCTGCCTCCGCGCCCCCGACCTCCGGGCCGTCCCCTGAAACCTCCCGCCGAGTCTCCGCTGCTGCCGCGGCGGCCTCCTTCCCCTTTGGGTTTTGCATAAGCCACAGTCACTTTGCTGCCGTCGATCTCGCAGTCTTCCATGGCTTCTTTGGCAGCTTTGCAGTTTTCTTCGCTCTCAAAGTCCACAAAACCAAACCTGAGAAAAAAGAAAAGTTAGTATAGAGCAGATTGTACTGCCAGAATAAAATTAAATCATTTCAACATTGTAAAAAGGAACAGTTAAAAAAGGACCTACCCCCTCGAAACTCCTGTATCCTTATCAACAGTGACTCTGGCACTTAGAGACCCTTCAAAGGCACTTTTCAGAGTCTCCTGACTCGTCTTCTCAGTAAGGCCCATCACAATCAGCGTTTTGGAGAGAACTACAACAGAGCAAACAAGTGACCAATTAGTATTATAACAGTCTGCATCCTTCATCACTCGAGACTTGTACACTTTCCTGCCACTTTGATTTGACTCATGCTCTCTTGCCATTAATCAATTCAGGTAGTTCAGCTCATCAGATGATTGGGTAACAACTACATGGGTACAAGGCCAAGAACAATCATATACTTGCCTTTTACATTCGCTGGTTTTGCTCTCACTTCACTGAATTGTACTCTGATCGCCCTTTTGTAGATCTCAACGTTCTGTGACGATTCCAAGGCTTTCGTGGCTTCGTCCACATTTCTAAACTCAACGAATGCAAATCTGGAAAGAATAAAACTGGAGTGAATGTTTGTTGAGGGAATATCAGGATACTTTCTACTAAACCCTTTAAAAACCGAATAGGCCTGTGTGCGCGAACCAACACATTTACTCACCCTCTTGACTTGCCATTTTTCTGAGGTAAGTTGATGCCAACAGCTGTCTGAAAGACCTTCTTTAGGTTTTTTTCTTTCACCGTGTAAGACAGGTTGTTCACAAATAAGGTGGTACTTGGAGCCTCAGCTGTGACTGAGAAGAAAAATATATATATTCTCAATTAATATCTTCCAAGCATTAAACCTGTAAGTGGCTGACTTTACTCATATAATCACAGCTATGAAAGTCAAATGATTTACCTGGAGCTTCGCTGGCTTTAGAGTCACTTTTTTCTCCTACACACTCCACAATCACAACCCGGTCTTGGATCTTGGCTCCCTGCCTCTTCTTCCGGGCGTGTTCAGCGATGGCCTGAGTCTTAAACTCCACAAAGGCAATGCTGTTGAAAAATGACATTTTCTCAGAACTTCATGAAATCCATCTGCATCTCTTAATAATTAATCTTTAATAACCAGGACATCACTAAAGATACTCACTAATGCTTGGATTGCACATCTGACACCAGTGCATAGTTAGTTAGGATGTGAGCTGTAATTCAGAGGATTTAAAACTCACCCTTTGCTTGGGCCTTCAGTTCCTCCAGGAAACCTGACAGCCACGGCCTTGCTGAAGATTTTTAGAAGGTCTTCCTTCTTTGCGGTGTAGGGGACGTTCTTCACAAACAAACACCTGGCGTCTTTAGCTGTTAAAACAAGACAGCTTTTTAAAAATAGATCAATAGAATGTTTTGCATTCCTAGATCACCACATTATGCACCCACACCATAAGCTGTTAATGAACGAATACAGTAATACTTCCATATAGTGTAAAAACTGGACAATGAGCGGCCTCTTTTGGTCTCAACACACATTAATACATAAAGACTAATGTTACACCTGCAACTTGAATGACAAGGAACAAATGTTGAAACGTTACAAAACAAAGTGAGCCACACTTTTTACCTTTTTTGTCCTCGGGCGGAGCTTTCACCTTGTCCTCGTTTTTGACTTTTGCTTTGGAAATCTTCATTGGTTTTTCAAGGATCATCTCTCCATTTAACGTCAAAGCTTTAGTCAAGTCCATCTCTGAGGCCAAGTCTACATATGCATATTTTCTAGGAAACAAGAATTAGTACTTTTTGAAAGATATCAATTTTACAAGACAGAAGATGTTCCTCTTTAATTATTACATAATACACCAACTCAGTGGAGGATGTTAAAAAGTTTGCCTGCCACTGAAAATCAAACTTGAAATTGAGTAACGTACTCACCTGGAATGGTCCAATCTAATATCCTGAACCAAGAGACTTTGTGTCATGAAGTAACTTGCTAATGAATTTTTGACTTCTTCATACTTCTTAGAGTTGTTCAAATTTCCAACAAAAAGACAAAAACCTGCAACAAAACAAGACATTGACGAGTCTGTGGCAGCTCCTGTTCAGAAGAAAGTAAGTACTTCTTAGCAGGAAGAATTTAGCAGCCAATCTCATGTTGAATTCATACCGTCATTGATGGTCTTTGCTTTCTTTGATGGGGAGGACTCGGCAGATTCTGCCTTCCTTTTCCCATTCACTGCAACAGATGGTTAGAAAACACAACCAAGTTAGAACATCTATTTGAGACAAAGTTGTTCTGTTGCTGACTAGCAATTTTCAATTCTTGTAAACTTCCTAAACGCTATCAATCGTCTCTTTGACAATCATCTGATCTCTTCCATCGGTTTCCTCTTTGAAACCATCACCTTCTCCTTCCTCGTTCTTCTCAGTCTTCCAGGTCACAGATACTGTCGGTGTGCATTCCTTTTCTTCAGCAGCAGGGGCAGAAGTGTCCATCTGAGAAGCTAAAGGGGAAACTTCATTACTGGCACAGCTGACAACAGCCAACAGTCAACCATGATGTGCGTCTTATGTGCAGTACCTTGTTCATCTTTTGCCTCTTCCTTGATCCCTCCCATCTCCTGTTTCACTGCTGTCTCAGCACTCTCAGTGGGAGCGTCCTCCTCTGTCCCTCCTGGAAGAATCATTCATTATGAGATTTAGAGACATTGTTGTCATTCGGCCTTCAAACACAGTCTGATATGGCCTGCAGGTGTTGCTGTCATCCCGTTTTCTACAACCTCCTTGCATATACTGCTTAATACTATGTGATGTGTGGCCTCTTTTGGTTTGAACACACACACATAAAACAAAGACAAACATTACACCTGCAGCTTGAATGACAAGAACACTCAATTTAACATGAAACATTACAAAACAAGTGAGACACACTTTTTACCTTTTTTGATGTTTGCTTTGGCAATCCTCACTGATCTGTCAAGGATCATCTCTCCATTTAATGTCAAAGCTTTAGTCAAGTCCATCTCTGAGGCAAAGTCTACATAGGCATGTTTTCTAAAAAAAGGACACAAGAACATTGTTTTGGATTTAATTTTATATTTCACACAGCTGCAGCAGTCAGCAGAAGTGGATGGACACCTTCAGTGCCAATGCCCCAAATAAAAAGACACTGCCTGTGTGTGTCAGGTGATTGACAGTAAGCAGAGTGCAACGTAATGTGCACCGATATGAAAACACTCAACATGGGCATGATGAAATAACAAAACAGAAATATTTGACAAACCAAATTAAGGCTTCACGTTTACTGTGATTGATTATCTATCTCAGACAACTTTCAAGTCTGTGGAAGTTGTTTTTCGTACTGTACAAGAATAAATGGCAGCAAAAGGATTCTTCTGAAGGGAGGAAAACAAGCCCTGAAATCACCAATTACACTGACTGTGTGCAGAAACCAGCAGGAAGAATGTAAAGGAGAGGGGCAACCAAAACAATTGGCACAAATTAAGACACCAGTATTGTCCTTTAAATGCCTCAACAGCATTCAAATTTTAGAGTCTGTCTATAATAAATATATACTACTTTTAGAAAGTTACATTTTGCAAAGATGGACAATGTTCCTCAAATTATTACACAACACGCCAACTCAATGAGATGAGATTAAACACCAACTCATTCAAAATCTTTCCACGTCTCTTAACTTTATGTAGGAAGTTCATAGTATTCATTATGCTCGATTCATTTCTTAGCAACACTGCTTTGTGCTTAATCATGAACACCTTCCACAGGTTTGCCTGCCAAAACAGAAAACTGAAAATCACACTTAAAACTGAGTAACGTACTCACCTGGAATGGTCCAATCTAATATCCTGAACCAAGAGACTTTGTGTCATGAAGTAACTTGCTAATGAATCTTTGACTTCTTCATACTTCTTTGAGTTGTTCAAATTTCCAACAAAAAGACAAAAACCTGAAACAAAACAAGACATTGTTAGACAGTTGGAAAAAACAAACAAACTTAGAACCTCTATTTGAGACACTCATTTTATCTTTGACTAGTAATTTTCAACTCTTGTAAACTTCCTAAACGCTATCCATCGTCTCTTTGACAATCATCTGATCGCTTCCATCGGTTTTCTCTTTGAAACCATCACCTTCTCCTCCCTCGTTCTTCTCCGTCTTCCAGGTCACAGATACTGTCGGTGTGCATTCCTTTTCTTCAGCAGCAGGGGCAGAAGTGTCCATCTGAGAAGCTAAAGGGGAAATTTCATTACTGGCACAGCTGACAACAGCCAACAGTCAACCATGATGTGCATCTTATGTGCAGTACCTTGTTCATCTTTTGCCTCTTCCTTGATCTCGTCCCTCTCCTGTTTTTCTGCCGTCTCAGCACTCATGGTGGGAGCGTCCTCCTCTGTCCCTCCTGGAAGAATCATTCATTATGAGATTTAGAGACATTGTTGTCATTCAGCCTTCAAACAGTCATGTTTATAGTACTTAAATCTCAATTTGTCAGTAGGATATGACTTGCCAGTATTACTGTCATCCTCTTTGTCTTCTACAACCTCATTGGCAGCAACCTTGCCAGCACTTTTTCTGCGTCTTGCAGCCTAGAAGAATCACACACATTCAAATTGTGAGTCCATAATACAGCGTTTCAACTTGACAGGTTATGCAAATGTAACCACTTTTGAACAGTGACTGTGGGTGAGAGGACTGTTAGATACTTTGTAGCATTCAGATAGCTTAACAAGATGAATTAGCCATCTAGCAAAATAGCTAGCGAGCTAGTTTGCAAATGTTTTCAAGTAAAACGAAGCTTAAAACAGACTACATAGCACCCATCTACGACTGGTATATTTAATGCAATGCTTACGTCTGATTTAGCCATATTTTGTGTTCCAACAACACAACCACAGCTAGGTACAGCTAAGTTCACTGGTAGCGGTACTGAGGCGACAGTAACAACACGTGTGCTCAAACACTAACATGCGACAGCTTTAAACTACGCAGCGCGCTTGCGTACTACTACGGCCTATCACATTACTACGGATGCCGAGAGGGTAGGAAATCAAACCAAAAGGAAGAGGAACCAGGGCGGCGAGCGGGTCGGATGCGCGAGTGAACCCAGACCTCCCCCTCCACAGCAATTCCTCTGAAGCAGGTAACTACTGGCTCGACGGAAGTGATGAGTGATATGATGTTCAGGATTTGGCAGGTTTGTAGACGTATTTCGACGCGGCAAAGCACTTAAAATACATTTTCTTGTGAGAGCTAGCTTAACTCTTGAGTTGGTCAGTAGCTGAGACTCAAGAAGGGGAGAGTACTGAGAAAGTTTAACTGGCAGTTGGCAATAATACAGACTCGTCGTGTGGATTTGGTTTGTCGCTTGAGGACTAACCTACAGCAACTTATTGACTCAAACAGGTTGGACTGGAAGTGGATTTCCAAGTGTCTAAGGTCCGAAGGCCACGGGGGATTTTCCACACTACAAGAGTTCAGATTGGTTGTTATCGGGTCTGACCAACCATGCATTCAGGCTGTAAACAAGACCAGTCGTAACTGACCATGGAGCACGCGGGGACGATTTGACTGTGGCGGGAGGAGAGGACAGATATTTTTGTACAATGGGGAGTCAGAGGAACGGATTCAAAAAAGAAAGTTTCATTTTGGCGGTGGACGTGGGGACAACCTCAATCAGATGTCACGTCTATGACAAGGACGCAAAGGTCCGAGGATCATGCAGCACCAAGGTAGTCTCTCTCTCTCTCTCTCTCTCTCTCTCTCTCTCTCTCTCTCTCTCTCTCTCTCTCTCTCTCTCTCTCTACCCACTTACATACTTTCTTACACACACAGAAACATGCAAAATCCCCCCTTGTTGATACTAGTTTGCCTATTGTTGTATGTTAACCCCTTTGCCAGGTTGTGCTCTTGTATCCAGAGCCTGGCCTGGTGGAGATGGACCCAGACGCGCTGTGGAAAGGCTTCGTCACTGTTGTCAAGGGGGCTGTGCAAGGTACAATAGGGCCAGCTACTGTTTGTGCATCTCTGGTGTGTGTGTGTGTGTGTGTGTGTGTGTGTGTGTGTGTCCTTGCTTACACTTCTGTCCCCATGATACAGACGCAGGATTACAGATGCGTCAGATAGAGGCCCTTGGTATCTCCACTCAGCGAGGCACCTTCACAACATGGGACAGGTAGCCAAATAATTTTTCCTGGTTTTGATTTGGTTTTGGTACACCTGTTTGCATCTATCTTGCTATATTTACTTTCCATCCCTACTTTCCATCCCTACTTTCCATCCCCTCACCCCTTCTCTCTATCTTAATCTCTTATCTCTTTCTATCTGTTTCCTTGCTCTTCCTCTCCTCTCACTCTGACAGGACCACAGGGGTTCCTTTCCATAACTTCATCAGCTGGCAGGACCTGAGGGCCGGGGAGTTGGTGAGGTCCTGGAACAGATCCTGCACCATGAAAGTGAGTCTCTGGCTGCCTAATATCTCTCCCTCCCATGTACCATTTGCTTGCTCTGGATAGTAATGGGTTCGGAGAATAGGGAGAAAACAGTAGCGTGATTGGCCGTATGTCAGACGAGCACCCAAGGATGTTCACAGTGTCGTTTTCTGCTGAGCAAGCTCAAGATCAATGCTGGATGTGGTGTCACTTCAATCAGTGTGACTTTCATTGTTTCCATGGCAACATCAGGCAATCCACGGCATGATGAAGGTGCTCCACTTCCTGTCTAGGCAGAAGCGTTTTCTGGCTGCTAGCCTCGTGGTCTTCTCCACACAACACGTCACATTCCGCCTGGTCTGGGCCCTTACACACTGCAAACAGGTGTGTGTGTGTGTGTGTGTGTAAGCATAAGCTGACATTTAACCCAGTTAACCGAGTCTGAACTTAAACCTAGAGCAGCTGTTCTGCACACTGACCTGCTTGGACTGTGGAGTCCATTCCACCCTGACTTTTATCATAAGGTTACAGGTACTCCACTTATTTGCTGGTTTGAACATCAGTTTAAATGGTTCAGAGTTAGACAGTGATTTTTGGGGAAAAAGGCTTATCATTTGCTCATTTCAACCCTCCTGCCAAAATACATGTTCTTTAAAGTGAAATAGAATTATTGTTGTCCAATTGTAGTTTTTACTGCAACGTTAAGAGGCTCTCATCTCAATCAAGAGTCCAGACTAAGATCAGATGTAATCATTGACTGAGTGCGAGAGTGCTTTTTGGTGAGGGAAAACATCAAGCCCTACTCTTTGCCATAATAAGCGTATCACGCTGGATAAAGCAATGGATAGGGAGGACAGTGAAAACGCATACTAAACATTTATCAGGGTTAGGGGAGGGTTTGAATAGGAGTGCACAATTAATTGTAAAAAAAAAAAAAGGAAAATGAATGAATAAATGTTTTTGAGGCGACTTCCTAAAACAGTTATTCTGGTGTTCTGCGGGATCTTACAAATCCTGACCATTACACCTCCCCCACCCCAATCCCCTGCTTTTTAAAGAGCTGAAAATAAATTATGCATAAGTAGCTGTCTCAATTTATGTCACAATTCATAATTCAACAGCAGTATCTACAATAAAATTGCAGCAGGTTTTTGTTCAGTAGTGAGCAGCCCTAGGTGTGAGTGACATATCTCACTCATCCACTTCTCTTTTCAACCTCATCAAGTCTCTTTCGTCTTTCAGCTTAGTCAAGCTGTGGCCGAAGGCAACTGCTGCTTTGGAACAATAGACACTTGGCTCCTGTACAAGCTCACCAAAGGTGGGTGTGGCACTTTTAATGTTCAGCTTATTTGAATGCCATCTCCCTTCATGGGTATGCGATTCTTTTGAAAAGGTACAACATGGGTATTACACTAACAATTGTACTTTGCATTGTATTTCTCGCAAAGTCTAACAGGAATTTCAGGCCTACACAGGCTGTTCTTTGTATTTCAAATCCCATTGCGTTACTGATTGGCTGAAATTCCTCAAATGTTTCTCAACTAACTCCTAAGAGAGAGGGGGGGGTTGGGAAGATGGACATGAGCTCATGCAAGGGATTCACAGAGAAGGGAATTCATGATCCATCTGATTGTGCTGCCTAATCTGTTTCAGGACTGGTCCATGCCACAGACTACTCTAATGCCAGCGCTACTGGGATTTTCGACTCCTATCAGGTCTGGTGACATTCATACTCTGTGTGAACTATGTCAGTGCCTGTGCATTCATACATATTTTTACTATATATCATTTGTTATGTCATGTTGATTTATTGTTTCTTTATGTGTGTGTGTGTGGGTGTGTCCCTGTAATGTGAATATTTTACCAGATGTGTTGGAGTGGGTTTCTCTGCGCTGTTGTTTCACTGCCTCTCTCCATCTTCCCCAAAGTACAAAACACAGGGTGAGTCAGCCACTTGTTTCTAATTATAACTTATACTTTACAGCTCATTAGCTGTGTTTGTCATTTCATTGTAATCACCTGTTAATTTATTACAATCACCTGTTATTTTCCTACCAAGATGGCCGTGTGGTGATGTAACCTAAGCCAGTGAAGGTCTCTTCATATCAAAGCATTGATTTCGCAGTATTCACAGTAAGGCCATACAAATTTAATTAGGTGTTTAACAGATTCCTGTTACAAAAAAGGAACTTGTCACCAAGCTCTATGGCAGATTTTAAAGCACCAGGCTGGTTTTTGCTATTTGAATATTATCAGAATGCAAATGGTGATGAAAACTCAAAAGGGAAACACGTAGAGAAGTACTTCTTCCTTTTGACATTCTTTATTCTAATTTTTGTCATGCAAAATATCAATGCCTACTTGTTTCAAACACATTGTATTTCACTGATAAAACTGAAACATTGTTAAGTTCTTAAAACAGATGCAAAAAAAAATCACATATGTACAATTACATCTACCGCCAAATGACAAGTGTTTAGTGAGACTGCACAAAAACTTGCAGAAAGACTTTTTTTTGTTGTTGTTGTGATGAGATAAAAGTGACACGGGACATCCATTAAACACCTTTTTAAAATGTAAAATTTGTATGGCCGAAGTGTATCACTCACAGTTTTCTACCCGTTCCCCAGACGTCAGAAGTCATCTAGCACTCTAAATGGATATAAAACTTATGGTGGAGTCACAGTATATGAAAACGATTAGCATTGTTCCTAACCGCACCTTTTAGCTGTTCTAAAATCACTGTAAAGCACGGCTTCTTATATAGCGGTGGTTCCCAATCCATGGCCCAGCAGTTGGCCTTTAGAGTACTGAAGGAGAATGACTGTGAAATAATGTGGGGAAAGGGTGAAGTGGACAGCAGGGACAAGCTCTCCTCATGTGAGATGATGCATTCTGTCTTGTTTCTCCCTCATGATACACCAGCCATCACTTTGGTTCCACGGACCCTTCCATCTTCGGAGTATCCATTCCCATCATGTCAGTGGTGAGTTTTGAAAGTAGTCACACACTCGTAACTCAGATACAGAGTGAAGCTTTATACATACCGACGTTTCAATGGGTGACTTGACATTCCTGTCTGTCAAAATGCTGATATTCATTCTTAGCCTTTGGGTGTTTGGGTGTGTCACTTTTGGGGAAAAGGTGGAATGAGTCTGTTATCTGTGTGATCATGATTAGAAACATCCGCTGCAATCCTCTGGCTCCGTTTAGGCCAACGTGTCAAAGTTGATGTCACAACCATTATATCGTAAGACTGTAAAGACTAAATCTAGCCGAGTGATTACTTAATCAGGAGCAGGAAGGAGTGTTACAACATCAGTGATTCAAGTTTTGGTCCGTCAATGACAACGGACATGACACAGACAGGACACAATGAATACATTATCAAACACCACAAGACATAGGGACAGCATAACAGAGCTTCCAGGACATATTCATGTTCATATTTACAAAATATGTGCAAGAAGTGGAATTCCTGGTGGAGAATTGCACTTCTAGCACTAAAAAGACTCTTGAATACATCAAGGTCCAGAAGCTCCAAGTGACACAGGACAGACATTGATTAAAATAGCTAACAGTAGACTTATATTGAGACAGTACGTACATGTCAAACTTGCATTGTCCCATATTGCATGTATTCCACGCTATGGGTATTCCAGACGCTTCTATTGCTGCCCAACTGTTACCGGAGCTGTAATTTGACGACGTCTGAATGACTTCCTCTGTCTGTCTGCGGTAGATGGCTGACCAGCAGGCAGCCATGTTTGGAGAGTGCTGCTTTGACGTTGGCGATGTCAAGATCACCATGGGAACGGGCACCTTCATGAACATCAACACTGGGAACAAACCACACACGTCTGTAGCAGGTGAAATGACGGTGAACACACACACACACACACAAGGATGGTTATATCCAAACTCGTCCTAGTAACCAGTGTTTTCTGTCTGTAGGTCTGTACCCTGTGGTGGGGTGGAAGATCGGCACAGAGGTGGTGTATCTGGCAGAGGGCAACGCAGCAGACACAGGCACTGCCATCAAATGGGCGCAGGAGCTGGGTGAGTGGTGACTGGTTTGGTTCTGGTGATGCCTTCAGTTACTGTTTTTTTGTAGGAGTTACGACTAGTAATGACATGAAAGGTTTTACAGTAAAGTGGAAAAGCGCAATGCTGGAAGACATTTAAAGCTATCAACGTATTAATGATCTTAACACTGAATAAGTTACTAAAATCAGCTGACAAATTCAGAGGTGTTGGGTGACGCCCGTGTGCGTTTTTGTTGTTGCAGAGCTGTTCTCTGATGTCCAGCAGACTAGTGCCATGGCCTACAGTGTCGCTGACTCAGACGGAGTGTGTTTCGTCCCCTCGTTCAGTGGCCTGCAGGTAGATGTGTGTGTGTGTGTGTGTGTGTGCAACATGCATGTTTATGTGTCTGTGTCAGAGAAAGATCAGTTAACTTTCATCTGCTATTTGTGTTTGACATTTATGTGTAGGCCAATATATTAACACAAGGCAAGAGGGTGTGTGTATGTAGTACATATGGGTACATATTGATATTTTGCTAATGCAGGCATTTGCTTCCATTTATGTGTTTTTTGTCTTTCCGTAACTTGGTTATGTTGTCTCTTTTTTTTTTCTCTCTGCCTTCCGTTGTGAACTGGCCTTTGTAAGTGTGTGTCCTGAATGTTCATGTATAAGTATGCAAAGGATATGTGACATAAGTATTAAAAGATATGCGATTACAAAATCTATTTATTTGTTTATCACAGCATTCTCATGCCTTGGGAAATCATGAACTACTGTGCATACCGCATACAGTATACAGTACCTATACTCTTTGCCGATCAGTGGTTGTTGGATATCATTTTACTTGCAAAAGATATGAGAAGCATTTAAATTACCTAGAAAGTGTTACATACATTATTGTTCTGCTGTTACCTGGTAGGTAAAATTAAGTGCCTCTCAATAAGTTGTGATATTTAAAGGCATTTTTTACCAGGTCTGTTTTTGACCTCTAGACATTTGATGTGTGTGTGTGTGTTTTCACAGGCTCCTCTGAACGACCCCAAAGCTTGTGCTTCCTTCATGGGCCTCAAGCCCTCCAGCACCAAATGCCACCTGGTCCGTGCCATTCTGGAGTCTGTCGCATTTAGGTGAGTCGTTTAGGAGAGATAGTTTTGTTTTCTGTTCTTTGATTGCATGTGTTCTCGTCCATGCTCACTGATGTTCTTGTCTTGTGTGTCTACTGTTCTCATTCGTTCTAGAAACAAGCAGCTATATGAGACGATGCTGAGGGAAACACACATTCCCATCACCAAGATCAGGTACGGTTCTCTTCATCCACCCCAGCAGTTTTTGTTTAGCCTTAGGGTTATGAACTGTTCAACTGTCATAAGAACAGGATATTCACAAGTGCTAGTCAAACAGTGCCTGATTGAGGCAATGCAGGTTTGCTGTACTTGGGGCCAAGAAGACTAAAGCCCACACACCGTGATATCCTAGCTTACAGGGCAATATCCGTTTGTAGGATCTGGATCTAGCCGGGAAGATGGCTGTAACAGTTAAAAAAAAACGTGCATGCCTCTGTTTAGCCTGCCTCTACTGATGTAATTCGGTTTTGATTGGCAATGCATTATGGGTTTATATTTCTCTGACCAGAGTGATACTGTTACAGCAAAGTGATTTACAGTATAATCAAGTTCTCTCTCTACCTCTCTGTCTTCTCTCTCTTCTCTCTCTCTCTCTGTCTTTCTCTGTCTCAGGGTGGATGGCGGTGTTTGCTCCAATGACTTCGTCATGCAGCTGACAGCAGATCTGTTTGGTAGAAAGGTAGCCAGACCCCACTGCTGTGAAATGTCCTGTCTAGGGGCTGCTTATGTCGCTGGACTTGGAGCAGGTATACAGCAACACACACACACACACACACATGTCCATCCGATGTATTGAGATGGCAATGTTAATATTGGCAAAATGAATTAAGATCAAGAGGTTGTAGATGTGCACCGATAGTATCTGTATTCTGTCTTGGATTTGCAAGTGAAATTGTCCCACAACCGATACTTTATTGGCCTGTGCTTTTAATATACAGTACTTACATAAAATACTTTCCAGACAGGAGGGAAAATGTCTGCAGTGTGGTAATTCTTTGAGGTCAGTGAAGCAAACTGTCAAGCTAAGGTGTCTCAGGCAGTGCTGACAGAGAGAGACACTTCAGCACAAACCTTTGTAATGTGGCGGAGAGGAGACGCAGCCTGTCAAGCAGTCAGAGACAGATTCCCCCTCAAATACATTCTTTATTTTCACTTTGGTGCTTCGCTTTTCTCAATGTTGCAACACTTGGAAGAAAAAAATCCTATATTGATTGGCCTCTCATACACACACACACACACACACACACATCATTTTTAAAAGGTTTTATTCCTGATCCACTGTCTTCCTCTGTCACTGCAGGCTTCTGGAGGAGCCGGGAGGAACTGAAGAAGCTGCAAAGTACCGACCGGGTGTTCCTGCCCCAAGGAGCACCCCAGGGTGCTGGGAGCCCAAGTGGGGCCTACGTCCCTGTCCTCCAGAGCTGGGAGAGGGCTCTCAGACGCTCCATGAACTGGTACAACAAGCCTTGACACTGGATGCACACACAGAAAGACGGATCTAGGGGTGGACAGAATGGACAGATAGAGACACCGATCGAGAGTAAATTAATTAACAGACGGTCCATTTTATACAAAATCATCGACATCGAGGTGAAACCCGACAGCTGTTTCTCTGGAATAATGTGGGGACCCGTGTGAATGTTTACTGTGACTCAAAATTGAATCCTGGTCCAGTTTCTACTATACACGTGGAAACATGCGTAGATGAACAGACAGATACACAACCACATGCGGTCAAGAACTGCAGCCGATACCGTGCTGCATGAGCCCGTAACAGCAGTCACTTACTCTTTCTCGGGGAAATTGTTTTTTTTTCATACTGCTAAACAAAACACGACTGAGGGTAACAAGTAGTGATGTGAACAATGTGAACAGCACTAAATAACTATGGATAATAGGAAAAGGAAGGTTATAAGAGCACTCCTATATATTGGTATGCAGATCTGAGGTCTGATCCAGCCTGTAGCACCATCAGCCGCATCATCAAAGCCTGATGAGCTGTGAACTGTCGACCACACACACAACTTATTCTTTTACTTGACTTCTTGACACCCTGTCAGCCTTATCAGAAGCTTTAAGTCATTCCAGATCTCAGGTCACTGGTGCCTCTTAATATACAGTATTTTTTATTCAGCTGGAATAATGTATACATATTGCCCACATGGGGGCGCTAGTAGTATATGCCATCGCAACCACACACCATACGCTGTTAACAAAGGGCAAGGTTTTAGGATCATGTATTTCAGATTGAAATGATCCTCTCTGAGAAATCCCATTCCTCTTTTCATCTGAAAGTGACTCACTGCCAGTAGGTAATATGGATTTGATCCTGCTATCCATGATGCCTCGTGTGGCATCGTGGAGCCTTGGCTGTGATGATTTCACTTTTGGGAATCTGGGGCAGCCTCATTTTTACGCTTACATTAATGCAATTATCAAAATGATACATGTTGATGGTATTGTTTAAACGTAACTGGAACAAAAATAATTGTATATTTTTTTAATCCCACTGAATTTCAGTATTCAGATATGTTTTCCTTATGATCGAGGACAGTTTAGTTTGTATCAGTGAACATTTACTACTGTTCCTCATTGTCAGAAATGCCCCCTAATCTTTGGTGTTACACTGATGTATAACTCCATTGACAATGATTTGTAAAAGAAGGAAAAGTTGACTGTGAGAGCACCATGTGGCATTTTTATGGGGATTTGGGTACATTCTTCAGTTTAGAGCTTTTAGCAGTGCGGTAACAGAAACTTAATTTAGGTATAAGCCCACACAAAGTCCATAATTATTCTATGGAACATTTC
This sequence comes from Centroberyx gerrardi, assembly GCF_048128805.1. Lineage (NCBI taxonomy): Eukaryota > Metazoa > Chordata > Actinopteri > Beryciformes > Berycidae > Centroberyx > Centroberyx gerrardi. The sequence goes on from NC_136009.1 coordinate 11,200,471, forward strand.
CAGACTTCTTGATATCACACATTAGCATATTGGTTCTTTGGTATTTTGCTTTGGGAAGGTGTTGATCAGGTGCACAAATATTGATTGAATTGTCCTATAACACAGAAATAGTGGTGTTCCTCATTAATTGTTTATTAATCCATAAAATAAATTGTTGTGTAACTGTTATGGTAACATTTCAGTTTTTAAGTTCAATTTGTCTAGTTGTCCTAGCCTTGAAAGGAGTTTACACTGCTGAATTTTGCTCCAGAGGGTCCACCATTTTGATAACATGTGGTATTGTTTTGGACCAGGGGTTTTCCCAATCCTTTATTTAGCCTGAGAAACTCTGGTCACAAGTGGCTACAGCGTAATCATGTTATGAAGAAAATGTGTGTCTCTACATGTGTGACATAATCACAAATTACTAGAGAAATGTAAACTGTGAATTTCATTCTAGTTCTACATTGTACTTATTCAGTGTTGACCACCTTTTTGCCTTTCTCCATACTGCACTGAAATGTAATATAGCTTTGTTTGCAGATAGTAAAGGTTATGCAGAATAACACTATGCATAATGCTGAGATTGTCACCTCAGACTGAAAGGACATTCCAGGTGGTCACATCTGAGATTTTTAACAGTTGTACTTCATTCAGTTTTTGAATGGCAAATGTAGACATCCCAAGCTGTTGGGAAATAACAAATGACAGAGATGCACTCATAATCTGTGCTTAAGCGCTTGGATCGTAAATGTTGTCACCAGATTGCATGCAATTACAAAGTACGTGTACGAGTATGTATGTATGTATGTTGCGAAAAGGCTTGACATTAAACACTTTTAATTATCAATGGTTGCTTGTGGTGATGCGAGAGTCTCTCCTAGGTGTTACTCAAGTTGTGAACAGATGAACAGATGCCACCTCTTAAAATGTTTTGTGTGAACCAAACAACCAAAAGGGGGGTTTTGCTTCCTCGAGGACTCTTGGGAAATGCAGTTGTGCCTGGGGAATTACAGGAAGCCATCAGATGGGTTCAGGGACCGGCTCCCATTGATGTGAACGATCTTACTGTGAGGGTTGCTATGGCAGCTTGTGGATGGATTGACTGAGAACAAATGGGGTATGTATTCCTGCTCATGGTGCTGGTATGGTGGAAGGGAGGAGGGGGGGGGGGGGGGGGTCACTAATTGAGTGCACAGAAAATGGGGTTTCCTAAACAATGGGAGGATTGTGTGTTTGTTCAGTCAAAGGAAGTAGAGAGGTGAGTTTCCGTGCGTTACAAGGTTGCATACAGTATAGCTTTTCTGCATCAAATCATCTCTCCCCCTCCCCCTCTTCATACCCAAACGCTTCCTCCAGTGGAGTTGTCGATCTCACCCTCAGCTCTCCAGATCTCTCTCTCTCCCTCTCTCACTCATGTACATGGGCAGTTTTTTCTTTTGCCATCGGGCTTGGCAGCGGGTCGCCTTCACTGGGGAAATGTGTTAGAGTGAGATAGACTGGACTAGCCCATGAATCAGTGCGGCTGGCTCTCACACTAATCAGAGAAAGGGGGCTGTGTGTGTGTGTGTGTGTGTGTGTGCGTGCGCATGTGTGTGTGTGTGTGTATTGTGCTTGGTACTGCATTGTATGAGTTGTGGTGGGCCCTGCCTTGCAACAAATTCATTGTGACAGCAGGAACTGGAAGCAGTGCGACCACTACTCCAGTCCCCCTCCCCCTGCTGCTGCTGAACTCCCCATCAAGGGTCATTATATAACTCCCTCTTTCTTCTTCCTCTCTGACACACTGTCATTGTTCGCTGGAGTGTCAGGGGGTTGGAAGTTAAGCTTTTGTCATTCCCTCTTTTTCCATCCGTGCCTCAGTCTCTTCCCCCCGCTGCCCGAAAGCCCTTCATATTATTCTCTCTCTCTCTCTCTCTCTCTCTCTCTCTCTCTCTCTCTCTCTCTCTCTCTCTCTCTCTCTCTCTCTGACTCACTTCCACTGACGGCGGCTCACACATTCTGGTTTCAGTAATGCTGTATTGCCATGGCAACAAGGGTTAGTAAATGCCCCAAATATCTAGCGTTCGTGGAGATGCTCAGTGCAAACCAGTCAGTCACAAACAGCATCCTCACCGGCTGCACCTCTACTGATGACTGACATTTACGTAAGTGTGCGTGTGTGTGTGTGTGTGTGTGTGTGTGTGTGTGTATGTGTGTGGCTTTTGTGGGATTAATTAGCGCTGCACCACCATCCACCATCGAAATCTTAGTGCATATTCTCAAAAGATATATATAGCCTACTCGACACACACACACACACACACACACACACATACACACACAACGAAAACCAAATACTGTAATCCTATAGTGGATTGTAGGACGATACTATACAAATATCACAGCAAAACTATAAAGCCTAGCCTGTATAATATCCTATAGAATATTATTATGATAGCCTAGCATAAGAGACAAAAATACCGTTAGTGCGATAAGGTGACATATTTAATACCTCAGACACACAAGTTCCTACAGGAATATTATAGAAATATTATAGCCTACTGATTTTGCGTCACAAGCACATAGCCTACACACTGGAGAACAGCCTAGATTTCTGCGTCTTTTTGCTTATGTGGAATATTTGGCTGAGGCCATGCTATGCAAGGATCCCATAGACCATTGGCATTTGCTATAAAATGTAGACCCACAATTTGAGCTAGGCAGCGTCTTGCAAATAATCGGGATGATATTAAAGATAGTCTGCTCTATTTATAATCTTTGCGCGTAACGGTGCGTCTCCGTGCGTCTCTCCGTCACCGGCCAATGTACATATTTCATCTGGTCGCACTGCATCAGCTGCCACGACGGGCTCGCACGTCACAGATTTTTCTCCCCCTCCTTCCCCTTCTCTTTTTTTTTGTTACACCAGAGCATCTCTCCTTCTCCTCTCCCTCTCTCTTTCTACCGCCCACTCCTCTCCAACCATTGATCCGACTGCTCACCGCCGCCTCGCCGGCTTCGCCTCATCACATCGCCCGCTGCGCTTTTCTCCATTTTTATTTTAGGGAGACGGAGAAGAAGAAACTAGAAGCCCATCCGCAAACATTTCACCATGGCTAGCACCGAGGATAAACCAGCCGACAAGGAGAATGTGTCCAACTGGAAGGACTCCATCTACAACCCGAGGACCGGGGAGCTGCTGGGTCGCACGGCCAGCAGCTGGGGTAAGGAATCCTGGATCAATTATCTCCAACTCTTATCAGTTTGATGTGCGATTCACGGGGCTTATACCTGGTTTATTATATACCCCGCCCCCTCCCTCCCTCCCCCCCTCCGTCCCCCCTCTATTTTCAAGGCATTTATGGATGTATGCTTCTTGAATATTTTTTTTCCATATGTGTGTGTGTGTGTGTGTGCGTGCGTGCGTGGATGAAAATGACTGACATGGCAATACATTTCGGATAATGTAGGCCATCATAGGCCTACAAGAAGGTGTAAAACAGAAGCCTATACCAAGAGGCCTATACCATAATGAATGATGTTATCAAAGGTGTGCCTCTGTCTCTATGGCAAAGGCAAAAATAGCCAGCCAGGTAATAATCAGTCAACAGCAAGGCGTTCTAGACATCTGCATAAATAATATTAAGAAATGATATCCACAGTGTAGACCTTAGCTGGTCAAGCTGCTCATTATCGAATGTCAAGTCTTAAGTGAAGACTGGAAATCCCTGTATTATTGCATTAATGTACCACAGCGGAAATGTACTGACTATAGCTGATCAATCCATACATTTATGTAATGATTCCCCTGTTACTTGCACAGTGAGGTAGTAACACACCACCCTCCTTCCTACAGCAGGCAGCTCCTATAGGCTAGCGCGAGCTGTCAGGCTGCCTGGGCCCCTGTGCTGCTGTGCAATGGGATGCTCCATTGCAGTTGCATGGCCGCCCACATTAGCATGCCTGTCAAGGTCAAATGGGATTCCCTCTCTCCTCTTTCTCTCTTTCACACACTAGGCAGGTGCATTGTGGGATACTGTTGGAGAGGAATGAGAGAGAGGGGGGTATGCAGCAGGAAGCTCAGGGGTCCATCCTTTCATTGTCAACTTAGAGGGCATCTGTGCTGCACAGGCTGCCATACTGGATGGTGGTGAACCATTTTGAATCAGATGTTTCCATCACCGGGGCTTTTCTGTTGGACAAGTGAGGCAGGAGATGCTCTGAACATTCCGGCATCACCCATAAATCCTCTGTTATTTGAAAACTGTAGGTCTCTATAGTGTGAATGACCTCGCATATGTAAGCATTCAGTAGCTTTTCCCCTTGAATGGTTTATCTCAAAGGAATAGTTCACTCAAATGACAATTTCATCTGGATGGTTTGGCAGGACAGATGGGCCTGTTGTTGAGAAGAGATGTGGAAAATCAGATGGTTTTGCCAACTTGCTTTTGGTTAAAGCTTATGGTTAATTGTACATGAAGCCTCTCTCTTTCTCCCTCCCTCCCTCCTTATATTTTCTGTCTCTTTCTATTCTATTTCTCCAACGTCCTCCAGGCCTCATTCTGTTGTTCTACCTGATTTTCTACTGTTTCTTGGCTGGCATGTTTGCCCTGACCATGTGGGTGATGCTGCTCACACTGGATGACTATGTGCCAAAGTACAGAGACCGTGTACCTCATCCAGGTGAGTGTCCATCAACACACAGGGGGGATGAACTCTTTGGGGCATCCATTATTCATATTCACGCCAATGAGGCTCTGCCATCATATGCGCTGAATCATAGCTTCTTTTTGTATTGATCTGTTTTGACATCTCTTCCTGTGTAAGGTCAGGAGTGAGGCTCATTTGCTGGAACAGGAATGTTTTTTTTTTGTTTTTTTTGTCCAGCTGTAATTCAAGACAAACCCGGATGCTTTAGATTACTTTTTACGTTTAGGATCACTTGTGCTATCATAACCATAACACTATGACACTGATTATTTAATGTTACTTATATGTCTCCGTTACAGGGTTGATGATTCGTCCAAATTCATTGGATATCTGGGTCAACAAATCTAATCCGCTCGCGTATGACCAGTATGTCAAACATCTGGAGACCTTCCTGCAAAGTAAATCCACATCCACATCTCCCTGCTGAATTGACGAAATGATATTAAAATGGACTGAATGACATTTGTAATAAAAAGAAATTCCATTCTCTACTTCCAGATCTGTGCTTTTTCCAACCTCTTAACACCGTCCAGTGATTCACACTATACTGTCCACATGAATACTCTCTCTCTCTCTCTCTCTTTCTCTCTCTCTCTGCTTCCTTCTCCCTCTGCTCATCCGTCTCTGTCTCAGGCTATAACGATACAGAGCAGGAGAAGAACGAGCTGTGCCCTGCGGGGGATTATTATGAGCAGGACGAGGCAGAATTGCCCAAGAAAGCTTGTCAGTTCAAGAGGAGCTCCCTGAGCCGCTGCTCCGGCCTGTCTGACACCACCTTCGGATACGGCGAGGGGAAACCCTGCGTGCTGCTGAAAATGAACAGGGTGACGCCCCCCTTTCACTGGCTCCTTTCCTCTCCCATGCTCTACCTGCGCAATTTCAGACGCTTGAAATGGATCTTTCCTTTCTCTCAATCCCTCTGCTCCTTTGCAGCTTCCTTCCTTCCATTCTCCTCTCCGTTGCATTTATCGCTTCCCGACATTCCCAAAAATAAATGATAAATCGCTGACTTTGTTTTACCCGCACACAGAGGCCTTTCTGCCTCTCCTAATGACTTCAACCTTTTCCACTTTCCTTCACATCATAGATCATTGGCCTGAAACCCCGTGGAGATCCTTACATCAACTGCACAGCGAAGGTGAACATTTTCTTAACACCATATACATGTGTTACGTGTTTGTCTGTGTATTTTTTCGTTGGTTTCGTTTTTCGTTTTTGTCATAAAACTGATGGCCATAACAGTCTCAATATATTTCTGTTGATCTTGCTTTCATTGTTTCCTTCTTTTGTTTGTTTTGTTTCTGATTTCTTTCTGCATGCTGTCACTGACGGCTTTAGGGTAAGATTATATGTAAATTCTCAGGATTAGGCCAGTAGGCGTAACGCTTCTCATTATGTAATAGGTCATTACGCAGGAGCTGCTAATGCCTTAGACCCATCCTAGTGCCACAGAACACTCTGCCATTTTCAAGCCATTTTCACCTGCTAGACATTATCAAAAAATAATTTCAGACCAAAATATGCTTGTGCAGATTAAACCAAAGCACATTACGCTTGCCAATTATTTGAAATCGCTGTACTAACAAGCAAGGGCTATTGCGTTTCCTTTTTTTTCATGTTTGATCTTGAAAAATGTCTAGTCCCATTTGATCTAGTATAAGTTTCATTTACTTTCAAGTGAATGTATTGACTCGCACCTCTATTCCACTTTTAGAGAGACATCCCAGTTCAGATGCACTATTACCCCAGTGAGGGACGTTTTGATAAGATGTATTTCCCCTACTATGGGAAGAAAGCTCATGTAAGTATTTTGCTCTGTCCATTAATATCCTAATATTCATGTATTTGCAGGAATCTACACGATTCTGACTTTCTCGTTTCATCAACCTTTTACCATTCTGTTTCTCTGCATGATGTTTTTTAACCCTCTCTCTCTCTCTCTCTCTCTCTCTCTCTCGCTCTCTCTCTCTCTCTCTCTCCCTCCCTCCCTCCTTCCCTAATGCAGGAGCGCTATGTGCAGCCCGTGGTGGCTGTGAAGCTGCTGCTGACCAAGGAGGACTACAACACGGAGCTGACGGTGGAGTGCAGGGTAGAGGGCTCCGATCTCCGCAACAACGACGAACGGGACAAGTTCCTGGGCCGCATCACCTTCCGGGTCAAGGTGTTCGAGTAAGGAGGGGAAAAGGGGCGGTGAAGGAACCAAGCCGGAGGCTGCCCACGTTGCGAAGGATTTATATAAAAACGAGAAGGAAGCGTCAAAATGCGTCACAAAGAGGGCATTTGGGGTGTAGTGCTGTGGCCAAACGGTTGTATGCAGATTAGTAAATCGTGATGTCGAATGTTGCTTTGTTGACACTTCTGACCCTTCTCTTCTTCCAACATTTCTCGCTGTTATCATTCTGACCTCCTCAAAGATCCCATCAGAATAAGACATGGGCTCTGTTCCTGACCCGATGACTCCATCCATACATACATACATACATACACTTGTTGCACTGTTCCTCGTCGACTCACTTCTTTTTTTCGTAGTATCGATAAGATTAGCTGAGTTATATAGCCATCGCAAGAAAGCCATGTGGAGCTGTTGTGCTATTGCTGATACAACTCTTTTATTTTTAGATTTTTTGGTTTTGTAGATCTGCTCACTGTCAGGAAGAGAATACTGTTTTCATCACGCAGAACAATATGAACTACTGTGTCACCGCTGGTCTTGGAAGGGTTGTATCTTGCTGTAAAGTATATAATTGATGAAGTAGAACATTTCCAACACATTTCCACAGTATTCACATATAGTACCACATCACAAAGTCTGTCTCACATATTTTAAGACTCGGTCTTCATAGGAACTTGTCTTGATGATCAAGTATAGCCACTGTACCCCTATGTATGAAATGCCAATTACGAAGCCCCCTTTCCACATAAGAATACATTGTGATCTTTACCATATTTAGGGAATTGTAGATAGATCTTTGCGTTGTGGTCTACTTAACCGCAACCCAGTCTCGTGCCGTCTGTCTGTCTGCATGTCTGTCTGTCTGTCTCCCCGTCTTCCTGTTTACTCTACTCTCTCACCTCTCCACTGCAATAGCCAATGTGTGGGTGAGCGATGCAGGACTAGATTGTTGTCTCGCTCCACCCAAGTGGGTGCTACGTATTGTTGTGTGGTTGAGGTGACACACACACACACACAGAAACACACACACACATACATACATGCACACACACACACACACAAAAGGTACAGTGTAAAGTGCTTTTAGGCCAAGAAGTGCTGGAAAGCGTCGCAAAAATGAAGTTCACTGTAACTATGTACTGTATATCTTTACGTGTTCTGTATATCTATCTGGGTCTGACAGATTGTTTGTTAGTTTTTCTCTCTTCTTCAGCCTGTTGATCTGATTGTCTGCCAATCTGTCTATTACTCCTCAATGTATATATACACTATTTACCATATTTACTTAATTCACACTGTATTTTTTGTCACAAAACACAATGTCTGTGCACTGTAAAGAAATAATTTAAACAAAGATTTACAGGAAATTATCTTATTCAAAGCTATGTTTACACAGTCTTAAAAGGAACCCAAATTTGAAAGAACTTGTAACATCTCTTCAGGGTGCCTTAAGACCTGATGAAATAAATTGTGGAATAAAGGTGATTTTGAAGAAAAAAAAATTGTTTCCTACTGTCTATTTTTGGAATCCTGTCTGAATATGCCCAGAGGAAAGTAGGTGCTAAACAACTTAGCTTTGTTATTCACACAAAGGAGGTAAAGAATAACAAATTGGACCATGTTGGCTTGGACTTCAATTTGAGTGTGAGGACTTGGAGTTGATTTATCCACTATCACACAGCAAGGAATCTTTAAATGAATGTGTGAACTGTGAGCGCGATATGAGAGTACAGTAGGCTATATCATACATGGGATTCTTATTTTTTTTTTTAGATTATTTTTATGACATTTGTGCTTTATTAGTTGACAGTAGAGAGTCAGGGAAGATGGGATGAGATCATATAAGTAGGCTATATTATGGGAGAGATCAGTCGTGTCTCAATAATCTCTCAATCAGTAGTCACTCAATCTGTCTCACTGTCTGTTTGTGGCACAAAGCCTTTGCCACATGAGGGAGCCAGAAACAAGACAGGCAGAGCAAGCAGTCTGGCAAAATGCATGGCACAAACATACAAGACCATTTCTACATCCTGTAATTTTCTTTTCATAAAGATCTATGTCAAGAAATCCTCTAAATATATCACTGGTTTTCACAATATCAGTTGATTGCCACTGGGAAATGAGTTTACAAGTAAAATGCTCCACCAGTAAACTTATTTTATCCAGTTTATTTGTAACAATAATGTTTATACCAAAGGGAAAATTATTCAGATTATTTTGATGTTTGCAGAATCAGAGATTGTAACTGTACTGGAGTATTTGGCCTTTGACCCACGTGGTGGCCTTTGAAGCCACCACATCTACTCTATGGTCTCAGTTGAAGGGTGAGAGACGAAAAGACAGTCAACATGAAAGCACGTGCGGAGCGGACACCTTTGGCAAAATAAGTCTTTCCCCGTCGTGCTGTACTTTTCTGATGCAAGTCTAATAGTAATAGCGCCTTCTAGCGGCAATGAACAACCTGTCACTGCACATGCTCAACTTCATGTGTTAAGAGGTAATGTTCAGCAAGTCTCTAATAAAGAAATGTAAGTTGACTTACTGCATTTCATGTTTTAAAATAGATTAGCCTTTTCCACAGTCACCTAGCTAGCCTGGCTAGCTAAATCAAGTGTGTAGGAGACACAGTTGACCATTTCAGAGGGGGACAAACTTGGATCAAAACTAATTCTACAGTCACACTTTGTTTGGCACTTACTTTTTTTCTGTACTGCCAACAGAAAGAGCAGGAAGTAGAGCAGAGGGCACAAATTCTGCCTGATATTAGCTATTATTAGCTAGCTACAGTTAGCCTGGCTTCATACGGTTAGCGGACAGTCATGGTATTTACTTGGTAGATACCTTTATCAATTTCTTTTCTCTAAATTTTACCATTGCTTTGCACTTTTTTCCTGCACTGTTAATAGGAGGAGCAGCAGCTGATTCTGCACAGGTGAGGAGCAACTAGCTGAACAAATAGCTAGGGTATAGGATAAAATTACATTGAATTTTATATTGTGCTAGATGTTAAGCTTATTACAGATAGAATCTATACAATTAGCTGGTTGACAATCATGGCACCTATAACAAATATTTTATGGATGCTCTTCAATGTCATTAAATTTCACAATTGCTTTTTCATTTATCCCCACTCCTCCAGGTAAGGAGTAACCTCCTGGGATGGTTGAATTAAAAGAAAAGGCAATTGAGGCTACTGCACATTTTCTAGCATAATAACAGCCATGTCTACCTTGTGTAGGCTATCTGTTTTAGGTTTGCTCTGATTGGCATCAAGAGATCTGGCTTAATGCTCTGGACGCGTACAGTGACCTGCAGAGTGTCCAGCGGAGAGTCGGAGCTGTGCCTCAATCACCTGTAAGCAGCTATTTCGATATATTTCGATTTTTCGATACTCTACGCATCAATGTTTTGCTAGCTAGCAAACCTTTGACCAGTAGGAATTGCAAAAGCATGGGCAGGTCTCTCACAGCCACCACTGTTTTCATCCCTCCCATCACCTTGAGGTACTGTGGCCTGAATTTGACATAAACAATAAAGCCACATTTTCTCAATTGAGACAGGTACACTAGCTAATAATTAGAGCAGAGATTCAATAGAAACTATTTCCCCTTTAAATTCAACCAATACAACTCTCGCTGATTAGTGAGACGTGTTTACATCCCCACAGCCACATCATCCCTCCACCCATCCAACACCGAATACTTGATTTTGCAAGAATTTTAAGGCTGGTATCTCTTCAGTTGAGGGTGTAAATTAATTCTAACATTTGGACAATTCATAATGGGCCCTGCACCAAACAATAGCCTAAGGAAAAAATTCTGTCTTTAAGTACTAATTATTTTATTGGGCATTATGCAGTAGTTGGAACCATTTGAAGCAGCAGTCAATATTGGAAGGAGTCTGAGCATGCCTGTCCGCTCCACTCACACAGCATTACCGTCCCTCCAGACTCCAGCTTTCAGAGTGCTTGAAGGAGGACTGTCCTTCACTATCAATAGCTTGTCTATACCCAAGTCCTGCTTGCGAGGTAATCTCTTGGGTTTTAGCTGGAGTAAGAATCCACCTCCGTCACTCACTCAGTGTCTCCCAAGCTCTAACTGTTCTTGGACCGGTTGGACCAGTGTCTCTGTAAACAAGAAATTACAGGACAGGTCAGGATTGGTCAATGTTTTGGCTTCCACTTAGAGTCCAATATAAAAGATAATTAAAAAAAATACATTTGAAAATGTTTCACCTGTGTACCACTTCGATGTGCAACGGATTTTGCTTACTAGGCACTAGAGCAACCACAAAACTGGAAATCACTTGTGAAATAAGTTCCCTGTGTTTTATCTAAATGTCTCAAATGTTTTCCACTATTATCTTGTAAAGGTATGCTTAAAAAGGTTTTCAATAGGTGCTGTCATTTTTCAATACCAAAACATTGACAATAGACTGATTTTTACATCCATCTTTCAATTTAATTCATACAGCATTCTTTCTCAAAAATAATTCAATCAGGAGAGACTAGGATGAATGCTTGAATGAAAAGTTTATTCATGACATAAAACAAGATGTAAACTTTGGCGTAAGCTCCATGGAGGAACTCCTCCCATTCGTGAAGTTAGGAGTACATCTGGGATAGACGTAGGACTTAGGATGTCCCCGGGGAGTTCCTCTGGAGCCAGCTCAGCGTATTATATCATTTGGCGTTCATGCTGAGATGCTTCAGGACCTGGGGGATTTGACGTTGACTTAAGTATGCAAGGTGCAAGGATAACGCTGGTTATCGCCTTATCAGCTAAGAGTTGAACTCTGCAATTTGCGCTGGCCTGGAGCACAGCCTGGCTGTAGTCAGCATCCCAGAAGAGATTAACGCAGTTGATATTTTTATGCCTCTGCGCCGGCGACAGCCGTGGCCGGTTGTCCGTCCGTACGTCCGTACGTACATCCGTCCGTCCGTACATCCGTCCGTCCGTCCCATTCTCGTGAACGTGATATCTCAGGAATGCCTTGAGGGAATTTCTTCAAATTTGGCACAAACGTCCACTTGGACTCAAGGATGAACTGATTAGATTTTGGTGGTCAAAGGTCAAAGGTCAAGGTCAAGGTCACTGTGACCTCACGTCCGTCCCATTCTCATGAACGCGATATCTCGGGAACGCCTGGAGGGAATTTCATTACATCTGGTACAAACGTCCACTTTGACTCAAGGATGAACTGATTAGAAGTTGGTGGTCAAAGGTCAAGGTCACTGTGACCTCACAAAAGACGTTTTTGGCCATAACTCAAGAATTCATATGCTAATTATGACAAAATTTCACACAAATGTCTAATAGGATAAAATGGTGAAGTGATGACATTTTATATCCAAAAGTTCAAAGGTCAACTTCACTGTGACATCATAATGTTTTGCTTACCACTGTAGCTGAGAAAACGATCTTGGGTCATTCTACAAAAATGGTGGAAGTGCTATCACTTACTTTTGCAGACACCAAAATCCTTTAAGTTGACCTAATAATCACATTAATTATATATGTTCAATAAATAAAGACTGTCCTTGCAATGATAAAACAAAGTTTATTGGCGGAGGCATACAACCGAGAGGCGGTTATTTCTAGTTAGTTTTACTCCAGAGTCCTCAGCAGTACTTTCTCCTGTGCTTATATATAGGCTGGAGAACATGCGCAACATGGTACAGTTGAAGACTTCTCTGACGTTGGTGGTGGAGTGAGATTTAAGAGTGTCTTTTAAGTCTAAAGAATAGACACTGTACACTTTTGTGTGAATGCACATACATACTGCATACATACAGACACAGACAGACACATGCACACACATACATAAACACACATACAACAATTCAAGACAAATGCCGCTAATGGTAGCAAAGACCCAAGTTTTAAAAGACATATTTTATTTATTCAAATGATTCAAGGAAATCCCCAGTTTACATCTGATATTTCTATAGTAGCACATATAATTATTCCTCTCATATTATATTTACAAGTATATTTATCATATATATTTATAACATATGTAACATTAACTGTAAAAACTCAACTCTGCCCAAGATCTGGAAAGTTTACATCTTTTAGCAAATAATTAACCCTGAGACAAGAAAATAAGAATAATAGAGGATTTTCTTTTGAACTAACCCAATTCTCTACTTAACTCAAACACCACAGCAGTGGAAGCTTTATCGAGATCTGGCTAGTTTGAGTTTTTCACACTCATCTCAAAGTAAGAAAAGAGCCCTCAAGTATCACAGTGTTTGAGGGATGTGGAAGGGGCAAACTACAGATTCCTGGTACAGGAATTTATTGCCCAACTCCTCTGAATTTTCCACCTCCAGCTACAGCAATTAACTGCCATTCTTCAACTCATCTCTCTCCCAGCTTCCCAGGGCTTTAGAGCCTCCATAACCTCACTAAGTTGAGCCTTATAGCACCAACAGTAGAGGGACTCAGTGGGGAGGTTTTCAACATTTTTCATCTTTTTAGAACTAACATCTAAATTTTGAAGTACTCACCTCTTTCCCTCTCTCTGTGCATAGATATACATACTTATATACATATACATATACAATAGCAATACTTGCTTTTTATAGTTTTTATAAAACTAAAATGTTGGGTGGAGGAAAAACCACCTGGTGATCGGCCTCACTGATTGGAGGTTCAGGATCACAGCATGTAATAGTAAATTCTAGAACTGCTATCTCTGCCACATGTGGTTAAAAGCACTTCCCATTGTAGAAACAGTGTCAGCTTATGATGGCATCCATATTTGATAAATAGTAGGAGATGACAGGATGCAGGAGTGCTGTGAAACGCAATAACTTTTAAACCACTGTAAGATGTTGAAACAGAAAAATTACAAGATCTGGGAGACGCTACATTTTAAGGATGGAATACATTCCAATTTGTTTAAAGTTTAATTCTGAATGCAATTGTACTATTTCAGCATAAGCTCCTGTAGGAAAACTATTTTGTCAGATAGCTTAGATTTAGATAGTGTCTATTGTAAACTAATATTTCTGGCACAAGGTGTAACCAGAGGCCTTCCACTTACTCATCTAACACTAGTATCTTTAATAAGAAGGTTTTGTAAATTACTCTTAGCAACCCTTTCTGGTCAACATGGATGCTAGTCTACATCATAAAATCTATCTGCAAGAGTAGCTGCAAGCCAGAGAGATGATGCTACACCACCTCCCTCTTTGATTCAAAGCTCAGTGAACCTTCCGTAAAGAGCCGTGGATCTCTAAAGAGCAGCCGATTCATACTAGAGAAGGATGGATCTTTTTCACTCTGTCTCCAACAAAGATGCTCTTTCTCCCCTCTTTCATAAAAAATATCCATCTTTTAAAATGATCTTAGTGTGCATTTAACTGAGAAACAAACAAATCATTTTTGAATGTTATTACTGGTGTATGATATCAGCTACCTAACTTTTGGCTGCTCACAGCACCGTGCACGTTCCAGATTTCTTGTCGTCATCCGAACCTCCTGCAGTTTCTTTCCTGTTGGGGTCGTTGAGCTCTTCAAACAGTCCAGTGTCAATCATCTCCTGCTGCCAGGGGATAGGCACGGCACCTGTGCTGAACTGCTTGAAGAATTTGTCGTCCTTGGCGTCAAACTCGATGCCCTTGATCTCAGAGAATTCAGCAATGTCGCCTGTGTCCTTGGCGTAGACGACGTTGGGCTTAGGCACCCATGGAGGATCCACCAGCCCAGCCTCCAGACGTGGGAAGTTGATACTTTTGAACCACGCATGCTTCCTGGGGTCCTCCAAGTTGTTCCTAATGAGAAGGCAAATAATCATCATCAGAATTAAGTCAGATGATAATAAAATGATAACAAGACTACCTACAGAGGTTTGATTTCATGCAACATTTAGGTTAGGGTTAAGGTTAGGGTTCCCGCTCTGTGTTGCCTCATTTAACCAGTTTACCCTTAACAAGCTTGTTATTCATGTCTCAACTACCTAACCTCCATAGCACCAGTGTTACTGGGGATTTAAGATTGAGGGTAAAAAGGTCTGATGCCTGCAAACTTTTCTCCAGTAATAAATCACATTCTCAAAGAAATCTTAAGCGACAGATTTCAAATAAAACGGACATTGATGACAAAAAGTCATAATAAGCCACTGTGTGCAGCGAACTAACAGGATCTAGCTTGTTCACAGGCCTGAAGAGTGGAGGAACCTCTTACTTCATGCCCAGGCGCTCATCTATCTTCTTCTTGAGGAACTGCTGGATGATGTCCTTGGTGACAGCATCAAAGCACTTGTGCTCCCACTTGGGTTCCTCATTTTGAATGCGGCGCTGAACCTCTTCCTTCTCCACTTTCTGGTTCTTGCTTTCGGGGCCTTTGAAAGGCGTGTAGCCAGCCACCATCTCATAGATACTGCAGCCCAAGGCCCACCAGTCCACTGATGTCCTATATGGAGTCTTGTTCAGGATCTCAGGTGCCATGTATGCTCCAGTACCAGCCTGAAGAAAGGGAAAGAGTGAATACAGAGAGAAAGAGAAGGGGAAGGAACAGATGGAAAATGGAGAGATCGAGAGCAGCAGCGAGACAGGTAGAGGTAGAGACAGGGAAATTGTGTCATTATATTGGACAGATGATTGCAAATGAAGCTTATGAACACACTTATCTGATAGCAACGATAATGTTAAATGAGAAGAGGGGACCTTCAAAGAAAAACAACAATCTGTGTCGTTGATCAGTGTCATGCACCTACTTCCAAATTGTAATGCTTTAACTGAGCTATAGCATGTTTATGTTCAGGGATAAATTCAAATTTCAGAAGCCACTTTGTTATGGCAGCACTAAGTCCATAATCATACACTTTTACCTCTTAGCTAGCATGGCATATGTGATATCATTAGAAACTTTGGAATCTCCAGCCTTTCAAAATTGAGTGCTGTAGATGTAAGCAATACTCGTACAGTTTAAGGGGATTTACACAGTAGGCACAGTGATGTGGAAGTAGTATGACCTGAACACAGTGATGAATATATAACCTTGACATTCAAAAGTGGCAGAGGGCAGCCAGAGGGTCTTAGAGACAGAGGAGACTTGTACAGTACAACTGTCTAATAGGAGATATCACCACTATACCTCCCCACTGTGTGTACTAAAGTGTACCAAAGGATACTTGTCTGGGCTGTTCTTAGCCTTAAGTTAGTCTCCCCCACCTTCTCTTTCTCTCTCTCCTCTGCTTTTCTCTCTCTCTCTTCTCTCTCTGTCTCTGCCTCACTCTCTTGCTCTTCTGAATGACCTCACCTGCAGCCTAAGACAAGGAGCTTAAGCCTAATACTAATCCTGCTACCTGTCAAGAGTCATGTGTGTCCACATACTGACAGAATTCTCTTACACAAAGGTTGCCCATCTCTGGATTCCATAGCCACCAGCAGAAATACAGAAGTTGCTATACATGTCCAAACCACACATAACCATGCTTCTAATGCACAATTAATGGACATGTGGAAAGATAACAATAAATAGGCCCACATTAAAAGGACCACAGGAAGCTTAACTTGCATTATGATGCCATTAAACACTCTCCTCTTACAGCCACTCGAGTAGTAGTAACAGCTAAAAGACATTTGGCATGAGCTCAAATCCTCAAATCCTATTTCTGTTTTGCAATGAAAAAGGTTCCTGCCACTGCATCATTTAACAAGCTCTTTACATTTTTCTCTTGCTGCTGTTTTAATAATAAGTTCAGGTTTAGTATGACAAATTCTGATTATTGGATGCTTCTGGTACCTCCAGATCTGTATTTTAATAAGTGTGACTGTGACATGATTCGGTCAAGGATTTGCCTGGATGGACCTCATCTGACTGATTGGTCTAGGCTTGATACTGTGAGTCCACTGACCAAACAGCTGGAGGTCTGTGTGCTACTAATTCACCATAATACTTGTGCATTAGACAAGTATTACTGTCAAGTCACCCATACTCCTGCCTTTTTCTGCTTTACCTGAGTGGCTTTTTGTAACTATGTTCTGTTCTTTTGAAATTTGTGTCTGTTAGCAATCAGTTCAGCCAAACAGGCACACTCTAGTCTATGGAAAGGCCAAAATGGACATTTTCCAGCCGAGTTAAAGTCATCTTCCACGCAAACTGCACACAGCAAAGTCCTGTATCTAAACATATTCAACATAAGTTTTACCTGGTTCTGTCAATCTAATCAGGGACAGACTTGTGTAATGCCTGCTAAGAGGATTAGGGGACCAAAGCCAGCCTTACCCGTAGGGGGTTAGCCTAGTCACTCTGGCTGGCCGAGGAGCATCAGAGTACTGGATAATGAGCTTACTGGACTTTCATAGAGCCGGCAGCTTACTCTTTGCTACTGCAAGTGAGTTCTGGAGAAACCCTGCTACAAAATTCTTCATCTTTTTGAGCACTCATGTAGTCTAAAAGTAAGTACAGGTGAGGTTTAATAAAGTATGATGAGACTTAACTAAGTTGGATTGAAAATCACGTTTGTGTTCATTTGTGTGAGGAAAATGAACTGGATTGATCTTTGATGTTTTTCTGTCAGTATTTTTAGGGATGTGCTCCTCTCTCATCTGTATCATGCATGTTTTTGTCAGCACCTGATTATTCTTGATAGTCAAGCTTATTGATTGATCTGACGTGATGGAATATTAAACTCAATGGTCACATGATTGTGTGACGTGTTGCTGCGCAGAATCAAGGAAGGAGGAAGGAGCTTCAGGCCTTGGCAAGTAATATGGAAAGCAACTGCAGCACAACTGAAGCAACTGTCACAAGGTCACTCCTCTACAGAAATAGCGAAATCTCTGCAACCAAGTCGCTGAGGGAGATGTTCTTACACTCATTTGCGACCCTCATCTCAATTAGCACTGGACCTCCATAGTCTCTAAAATAGCCCCTACACAAAATGGTGGTCTATAATTGGCCAGGCTATAATCTGACTGCTAAAGGATCAAATGACTTATATAATGGATTCAGAGACTCTCATTGGACAGATCTTTAAGCAATCCAGTAATCCCCGTCCGGATTTAAAGTGAAAGCTCCACAGAGATTGAGAGGGAGTCCAACAACCCCAGTCTAATTTTTAGCTTTAGCTCTATCTTCAAATAACTAAAAGCAGACAGGATGGGGATAAAAGTAGATGCAGTATCACCCAGTGATTGGTGGTCTCTACTTCTTTACCCTCTTTTTCCTGTATGTAGCAGTTTGTGTCTGAGTATGTGCGTTCATAAACTAATTCAAACCCTGAAGGAGATGACTTTTGATTAAAGGCACATTGCCTTTATGCTCAGTTGCACATGGCCAATGCAGGACAGGCTTCCTTGCCTGGCCTTGGCCATCTGAGGCTTCAAAGGCGATACAATGGGCATCATGATTGCTTACATTGTCCAGCTGCAGACCCTCATGTTAACTACATCCTCATGGCTATCATTGGGCGACTTGGTGTGCTTGGTGCGCTTTTTTAAATGTGTACCAAAAGTGAGCAGGCCAACATCTCCAATTTTGCAAATATTCAACCTGAATACCCCTGCTGTGTGTAGATCTACTCACCATCTGAGTGGTGGTCTTCCCTACAACCACCTCCACAGCCAGACCCAAATCTGAAAGTCGGCACTGGCCTTGGCTGTCCAGCAACACGTTCTCTGGCTTCATATCACGGTATACGATATCCATCTCATGCAGATGAAGAATGCCAGTGGTGATCTGCGCTGTGTAGTGGATGACGCGCTTCATCTCAATGCCCTTATCCACGCCTTTGCCATCATAGCCCATGTTGTAAATGTGATACTTTAGGTCTCCTCCATTCATCAGGGTCATGACCAGGCACAGGTGGGTCTTGTTGTCATAGGCGTAGGCCAAGTTGACCAGAAACAGGCTGTTAACCTTCTCCAGGATCTGTTTCTCCAACAGGGCCATCTTTTCACCATTCTTCTTCTTCAGTCGCTTCTTACACAACTTCTTGCAGGCATACATCTGGCCTGTGTTCTTCACCTGAACAGCACACACCTGGAGAGAGAGAGCAGGAAAGTTGTCGCTTTAAAACCCATCAGTGTTCAGAGGAAAAGCAAGGTTGTCCATCAAAAAAACACTGTGTGTCGTACATCTTATTCTCATCTTCCAATTCTGAATTTTGCATTTAGGTATCTTCAGTAGGGCCAAATTAAAATGTGTCATTACTTATATTAGAAGGATCTTAGCACTTTGCCGGTTCAATCAAAGGTAGTTCATATTGCTTGCTATATTTTGGCTTTGCATTTGTAACTATGAGGAATACTAAAATCAAACAGATATGTCTGTATGCCACAGGACTTTGTCCTCTTTGGAGAAGCTTTGGCATGGTCACCTTGAGACAGGGTAAATCCTGATTGTGTCAGCCAAGATTACTTGTCCCAGAACATCCTTTCTTTTGCTTCAGACCCAATACACCTCTATTCCTACTAAAGGCAAAGTTAATCATCTCCTAACCTCTGCTAGGAGATGAGACTTAGGTTTTATGCTCTCATAGTGTAATTAGTGCTCAAGAAGTGACAACAAACCAAATTTTTAAATTTCAGGTACATAGATGCAATTTCTAGAAAGAATTTTCAACAGGATGTATTTCAGCAAACTTTTAGAATATTATATGTAGAGTATTTGCATGCTTACCTCTCCGAAGCCTCCCTTGCCCAGAGTTCTGAACTCATAGAAGTATTTGTCACTGATGGGTTGTTTCTCATACTCTTTCCACTGGAGGAATTTGTCAAAGAATGGGCTGGCCTGGTAATCCGTGAAAGGTTTGCCTTTCAGAAACTCTCTTGTGCCTTCCTGGACTTTGCCTTTCATCACATCCTCAAAGTCCTTGTCTGTCACAGCCTTGCATTTGTCAGCAGCCTCACCAGTTAGGAAGGCCAGGAAGGTCTTGGAGTCGGCCTTGCAGTACTTGTTCTTGATGTTCTGGCGTGCCTTGTCTTTTGCTGCGCCTTCAGCCAGATCCCAGTCATACAGCTCATCCAAGAACTCAGCAGCATTCTTATACTGAGGGTTGCTTGACAGGTACTCGCGGAAAAACTTTTTGCCGATGGGCTGCCTCTCACAGATCATCACAAAGTCCTTCTCGACAGCAGCCCGGACTGCAGCGCATTGATCACTCTTGGGCAGAGACAAGCTGCGGCGGCGCTTTTTCATCTCCTTGTCATCACCACCCTGGGCTTTTAGGTAGGCCGTGTTGGCCACCAGGTTATCCAATCCCCCCATGTCACACATCTTTGCGGCTGTATCTGGTCTGTCCCCCCTAAGTGACTGGGTTCTTCAGTGGCTCCCTAGGGATACCCTTCTACAGCCAGTGCAGTGTCTTTCAGAGTTTGCGTGTCTGCGTGAGAGTGCAACTCGTTCCGAAGCCAGCGCGCAAATGAGCTGCTTCACGAAACCTACCTGCAAACCTAAGACACACTGACACACCCAGTAATTACTCATTTAGAATTAAATACCAGGGAGGGATTTTGGCTTAAGGATCTTTGTGTGGTCTATTCAAGGATGCTGTGCACGGAAAGGGAATCGTAAGAGGGCTCTGTCCTAAGAGGCTTTGTGGCCGTCTATATTTGGTGATGGTGTTCAGCAGCAGCTAACAGTGGTCCAGTGGGTTCTGTTGACTAAACATTTAATGGTGAGATGACAGAGATGGCAAAAGAGAAGATACACACACACTCACACACACACACATACACACACACACACACACACACACACACACACTCAGGAAATGCTCTGCAGACATACTTTAATGTTTTGGTGGGTATTTAGGTACTGCAATACGGTGTAGCATTTAAATGGAGAATAAGATTGTGTGTGGAGGTTGGAGCAGAATGCAGTTGATGAACTTGTTTCTGATGGATGATCCTTTCTTTCCTCCTCCCAGTCTCAACAGAGCAGGTAACTTCAAATAGCTTACTCCTAATCTGTCTGCCACTTTGTCTTGCCTTGATTTATATTATCCTCTCTTTTTATTAAAATTCACCCTCATCTAAGATACAGTGCCATGTATGCTCAACAAGCACCGGGGCCATGACCTGTATACACACTGGAAGTGTACAAGAACAGACTCTGCTAAATGATCAGACCTTTTGATAAATTTTACTAATGACTAAAGTGCTTTTGAGTAATAAATTAGTCAAAAGCACTTTACATATTGAGGTTGAGTGACAGTTGAGATGCGTTGTGTCTGTCTAAAAGGTTTTTAACATGGTGTGTCATACATCTAGATGAGATGAACACTATTGCTTACCTAAACATGCTGTATGTTACGGACTGATGGTAATTCCACCTAACATTACGTTCTCATGTAATGACAATGATATGTACTTGCAATCTAAGGATCTTCAGTACAGAGTAAAGTGTGAATCAACACTAATATGGATGCAGACAGATGTCTACTTCAAAATGGCTTTGGTTCACTTGATGAACCAACAAAATGTTTTGATAAATCAGATCATGTTACTGATGTAGTCCAGAATACCATATTACACACATATGACTAAATAACTTTCTGATTAGAAGTCATCAAATGACTACTGAACCTGTGACTCTAATGTAGCTTGAGTGCTAGGGCACAACTGCAGCTTTCCCCACCATCAACTTGCACTTTCTTTGGAAGAATGAGTGCAAGAATGAGATAATATAACAACAAAATGTGCAATGACCCAACATAACAAAACAAAAAACAAACACCACCCATCACTCATTTTCCCTTTTCCTTCACATCTCCCAAACTTCTCCAGTTTGTTAAAAGCAAGAGTCGGCACATGAGACCCAGAGGATCAGATCAATACGGCGTCAGAGCTTCTTTCTGCTGCTCAGTTTATAAAAAGCCTGAAGTCTGTGACCTCTGTCTTATGACAAGACTGAGGCTTAACAGAGGACATCACATATATGTAGAAATGGCATAGAATGTGTGAAGAATTCTAAAAAGTCATACTGAAATACTAACAGAATTCAAAATTAAATATATTTTACCTGCAATAAAACCAATAAGCTAAATATGTTTCTGCAGTAGCCTAGAAATGATGGCCTACTGTTTGAGCTATCCCATATTTCTCAATATTGAAAACTGAGGGAACATTTTCTTCATCATCATTCCCTTTTCTTGTTAGGGAACAAATCAGACCTAACACATATCACATTTAATCACATCTAACCACATTCACTTGCTTTTGTGGCATTTTTTTTCTTATTTCAAGGTATATACTAATTGTATGATGTTTTCAAAAAGGTTGAATATGTTTCCGTCATCAATGGAGTTTTACCACAATGGCACTTTGCCATCTTTGTGTTTGGCTCCCAGCCAAGGCTTCCCTTAAATCCCTACCTGATGCCCTCAGCCTGCCTCTCTGCTCAGCCCTGCCAACTAGCTCACATTCCTGCTCTGATTCTCCATCCTCCTCAGTTTTTGAAACCTGATCTACCTGATACTTAATACTGATACCACACAGAATAAAAAGGGATGCCAAGAGATTTTATGCACACATGATTATTTTGTTAGGTTGATTGATAGTTTTCTGTAGTATGTTCTGGCCACCTTATTGTAATTCTGGCCACACAGAATTTGAATTGTAGCATCCTATCACACATTAGGTCTGCAGCACTTAATCCAAACCAATAATTTTTACCCATGTAACCTGGTGCATGGGCATTTTTCTGTTACCATGTCAATTGCTGGTTGTTTCTGTTGGCAGCAACCCAAGGCTGGGGCGATGGAGTTGTAGGCTAATTCAGTACGATAAACCTTGGATAATATCAGCTAATCCTTGCTCAAACGGTCTCAAGCTGCCAGAGTCCTGCACAAGATCAAGGGGCTTGCTTGACCATGTACGCTGCAGTCAGAGAGATGCAGAGCCAGACCGTTTCAATTATGACAAGCCAGTCAGACACCCACGCGGAGCACCCAATGTGGGAGCAGGTGAACTGTCGAAGGGCCAGAGGTCACCAAAAGGCTTTTGTATTTCCTTTTATGTTCATTGAAATTATAAAAAAAAAATCTTCAGCAAGTAATGAAAATTTCATATCAGTTCCATCGTTTTTCTCAAAAGGAGAAAAATATTGTCATTGTCAGTTGAAGTTTACATTCATCTTTTGCTGAATTACAATTCCAAACTGTTACAGTGAAAGCAGAGACATCACCGCCCATTAGAAAAGCCTGCTATAAATGCCAAATATGTAAAATGTCATTCACATCGTAAATGGACTGTAGTGTCTGGAGAGCACTGAAGCCTCCTAAGTGGTTGAAAGGAGAGTGTAGCTTCCATCTTTTACAGGGTCAATTAAGGCAGAGAGGTAAGCTGAGAGCTCACACTGAACATCCATGACAAATTGAAGCATTCACTGAAAAAAATACATAAACTATACAGTCTCACTCAAGCAGTTGTAGAAAAAATTTGGGTTTGATTTGTACATATACAGAGAGAACATGAGAGACCAAGATATAATGAGGGAAAGAGAGCAGATGTACATACAGACACACAAAAAGGGACATTTCTACTCTTCTTCTTCTGTTTTAGATGTTTGATCTTTGAGCAGCCTGCTGACTTGTCATCTGTGCTCCTTTCACCTTAGCAGGATTAGCCTGGCCTGAGATGGGAGCAGAAGTTAAGATGAGTAGAGCATCCCATCTCCCAGCTGGTGTGCTGCATGGCCTGTACGTGGTCCGACTCCATCCTCTTATTGGCTCTGCAAGCACTGCCGTGGGCGTCCACCCCGACCTAGATAGAGCAAGCTCCATCCTCCACATGCATATAAATATACAAATGCACACACACACAAAACACAGAAAAGCCTATTTGAGTCACTTGTTGTTGCTGTTGTATGCATGTGGTTTATTTTATTATTTGAAATCATAATACAACATTCTGGGGTACCACATGCTAAAGAAAATGAAGAAGATGGTGCTAAAGCGGAGTGAAAGTGATCATGAATCAATCTAGGCCATCTTTAAGGAGACACAGTGTGGGCCACTAGCGCAGGTGGCTTCTACTCACTCCCTGCTAATCCCTGCTCAAACTGTCTCAAGCTCTCAGAGTCCTGCTAAGACCATCTATGTTTCAGTCACAGACACAGATCCATTTAATTCCAGGATATTTCTGGGTAAACTGTCAGAGTCAAAAATGACGTCAAAGCTTTTATGATTTATGTACTTTATTTATTCAATGTTCTTTTAGCATTTGGAGAAAAAGAAACAATCCCCAGTAACTTCAGTATGAAATATGAATGGATTTTGTTTCAACCAATTCAGTAGAAGACAAAAGACAGCAATTCAAATCTCATCAACGACAGAAAAAATACACCCTTACCTAAGGTACTTAGCGGTGCTTAGGGTGCCACATGCTGCAGAGCAAGAAGATGAAGGGAGAGACGAGTGACAGAGATGATGTCAGTATATGAGCTATCTTTAAAGCACTGACGGCTTCTGCCCCCTAGGGGACTGTTTCACCTGGGTGCACAGCAGTCATAATCCTGTCAAACCTCAGACATTATCTAGGACTTCTAGGAATGCAGAGCATGATGTAACTGACATGCTTGTCAAATAGATGTTAGAGCCCACAATTAGAAAGGATAGCTCTATTCTTTTCCACAAAGCAAATCCATCCACGCATGTCCTTTGATGCACAAATGCAGATTCAGCACTTTGCAGGCCAACTTTAGATTTGAGAATGTGTATTGCAAAAAATTACAGGAAACATATATTTGTAAAAGTTGTTGCATTCATCTACAAACTGTGAGGTATTTCTGCAAAAGTGAAAATATTTATTGACAAAAGTTTATGCATGTGTGAATATCATTTTGCATTCATTCAAATTACCATTTAAAACACAAATTGAGAGGTGTTTTCTTTGTGGAAAGTAAAACCTATTGGTGTTTTTTTTTTTTTTTACTTACGGCTCATGGTAGACACGTTTGTGGATTATACTTTTAAATATTTAGATTTATTTTTGATGGAATTCTACCCCCATAGATATCAAGCAGATTTCTGTGATTTGCAGATGATGTCATCCTTTTGGCCTGTGATCTCCAATGTGAGTTGGAGTGGTTTGCTGCTGAGCATGATGCGCTTGGGATGAGGGTCAGCACCTCCAAATCTGCGTCAATGGTTCTCTCCCTGAAACAGGGTGCCTGTGCTGTTCTGGTATCTCAGGGTCTTATTCATGAGTGAGAGGAGAAGGGATTGTGAGATTGACCGCAGTATCAGACTGTGGTGGTGAGGAGAGAGCTGAGGCACAAAGCAAAGCTCTCAGTTTACTGGTCAGTCGTCGTTCCAACCCTCACCTATGCTCACAAGCTTTGGGTAGTGACCCAAAACAATGAGATTGCAGACACAGATGGCCAAATTAAGGTTTCTTGCAGGGTGACTGGGATTACTCTGTCTGACAGGGTGAGGGGCTCGATGATCCGAGAAGACCTCAGAGTCGAGCTGATGCTTCTCCACATTGAAAAGAGAGATTCCTGATAAGGAATCCCAAAAGGATGTCTGGGCTGCTCTGCCTGCCCTGCTGCCATCACAACACTAACTGATAAGACAAGGCATTTAAATGGATGGATGGACAAAAGAAACAAATCAAAAGAAAATAAAGTATATTGAGTAAATACAGTATCAAAGCAGATGGAAAGAAATGGGTTATTTTCTTCTTTTTTTTTATTATGCATCTTTGAGACTTTTTAAGGGCTGTAACATTTTTAACTGATGATTTAATAATAGAATTGACTAATTCTGTGATAACTCAAGTTACATTACAACATGACATTGTTAGTCAATATTATTACATCATCAGTTAAAAAATATGTTACACCCTTTATGAAGTAATAATTATGTTGTTACATTACATTTACATTTTATTACATTTTGACAAGATATTTAATTAGGATTTTATTACATTACCAGTTGCTACAAAGCTCTTTGTTTACTTGTTACTTTGGTGACTTGTAATATCATGGCACAATGAAGTCACTCCAGTAGGTAGGTTTAGTTAGTTTAAATGCAAATATCCTCATATATTGATAATTGATGATTAAATAATCATACAAACAAAAATAGAGCAAATGACATTTGACAAATATAGGAAAGCATTCATCAGATACAGAATATATAGCCCACTTTAGGATGTGGATGGCATATAGAATGGCAGGATATAACAGTAAACCTGAAATACAGGACTTTGGAGAGGAATTACATTTAAATCACACTCACATTCTGTACAATCAGAGCTATTGATTAGCAAGTTATCCCACTCTCACAGAAACATTAGTAGCACTTTAACATATCAAAATCTGACAAAAGCCTCATCTCAGTGTCTTTCCTGGATCTGCACTGCGGCCTCCTCTGCTGTCGCTCCACCGTTCATCCCGCCCCGGGCCGGGGTGCGCTTTACGTCTCCACACAACTGGTCAGACACAGGGACACGGTTAACGCTTGAATCACAGCCAACCTCCGGTTCAGCGTTGAGGACAGGGTCAATATCACAGTAGGAACTGGTGTCAAAGCCAACGCTAGTGCCAAGACTTGGATTAGGGATAATGCCAGGGTGAGGTTCAGCTCCAGCACCGGGGATCTGCGTGTCTGCATCTGGGCTTTCACCAGGAGACTCTGTGTAGGAGTGCAGGCTCATTACCTCCGCCTCTGTATCTGGGTCACAGACCTTTTCTTCCCGCTGCTGCTGCTTGGTCCTCAGCCTCCGGCGGCTGATCTGCTTCTGCAGCTGGAGTTTGCTGGTGAAGAAGATGCTCCGCCAGCCCACCTCGAGGGCCAGGGACGACGCCTCAGCTGAAACCGTGTCACAGCATCTCCGCACCGCCTGCTCCCAGAACTCCTCCGACCCACACAGCTGAGCAGCAGAAGCCATAGGATAGTATCAAGAATAGCATAGTCTTTGTCATAATAGACAAGGTGTTTTGTTGCCAGGATACAGTTTCTAATTTATTAAAACAAAGTGATGGATAATGATGTGTGGTGATGTGTTCTCTTGAGATACCAACTGAAAGCAAAGTATCTCTGTGTGAAGCCTAAATAACAAACACAATATTTTTCGGGTTTAAGGATACAGTCTATTTTTGGCATGATCTCCTTTCGTGCGTCTCCTGAACTCACCTGCCTGAACCTGTGCGAGGTTCGTCCGAGCTGCCCCACATCCTCCAGCTCCAGATAGGTTAATATGTGGAGCAGCAAGGGGTCGGGCAGGCGCTCCAGGTAGTCATAATGGCCTTGGCACAAAGCCTGGGTGTACCGCAAGATTCGACGACCGAAGACCGTGCGGACCTGACCTGGGAAGAAGCCCATTGTTTTTATTGTCATACCTATCTAAGAATTTCAGTTTGTCTTCATATGGACTAAAAAAACAATGTCATACACAAGACATAATCTGAGGATATAATGATATACTGTACATATAACGATAAAACATTGTACAAAAAACCACACACCATCTATATAGGCCTAATGTAGATTATATTATATATATATAATATAATATATATATTATATATTGTATATATATTATATTATATATATACTCAAAAGTATGCTATACATAGGCAGTCCTATAAAGTGCAAACAGTTGTTTGAGGGAGAGCCTTCTCTCCAGATAGGTGCTGTTTTTTTCATCTTTATGTATTCAGTGAAACAACACCTTGCAGCACACACACACACCTGGGAACTGCCCAGTACAACCAGTCTTCTACAGATAGGCACTGAGCAGCTACACTGGAGCACCAGCAGTGGTAGTTGTCAGTGGAGTGTGTGGTTCTGGTTTGAATTAACCCCCTCTTCTGCTTACCATATGCACTGTATGTGGTTCTTGTTTGAATAACCCTCTCTACCACATACCACTGGGGAGCCGCACAAACACACAATTTGACGGATTCTCACTGTTGCCCTTGCTGTGCCATCTGTGGAGCCACACATGATGAGAGCGGCAGATGGCCCTCGAGGCCTCGCTGATCAGCCTCTCCACTGGACTCCTGTCATGAGGCTGCATAGCGTATCTAGGGACCAACACTTCAACTGCTTATAACTATGAGTTGGAAGATATGAATTCCTTACTCTGTAGCCGGCTGTCATCCAAGTAGTCCTGGTGAGACTGCCTCTGCTCTCCAGGCTTCGCATACCTGCCTTCATTTCTCAGAGAGATCTTCCACCATCTCCAGATCACCTGGAAATGACCATTATAGGGGTGTAACAAATCTGACCCAGCATTTATTTATCATTTTGGATTGTGCAACAGGGGGTGCAACTCAACATTGTCCTTAGTGTAGAATTACACAGATATGGATTGAGCCCTAGTCCTAAATTAGGACATTTCTAGATCCTTATCAAAATGATATTTTTAGTCCAGGATTATCTTAATCAATGTCATCTTTTAAAATTAATTAAAACAAAATTTTACACACAAGCGTTTATATTAGGCCTTGTTTTTTGCCCTCCCCCCTCCCCCAGTTTAATTATTCTGTAACCCTGCTTTCTGACATTTTTATTGTTTATCTTGTTGGCCTTTAATGATTATAGTTTTATTCTCCATAAAACTGCTACACAAATAAACTATTATTTCTAATGTGTATTTCATTTATTTAATTGATATTAAAGCAATAATACTGTTAAGAAGAAGAACAAAAATAATAATAATAGTTAGGATGCTAGTTAATATTCATTTAAAAATAAAAAGTTAGGATGCTAGTAACGTTAGTAGGAAGTAAGTTAGCCAGCAGTGCTAAGTTAGCAGGCTATAGATATTATTAGCAAGTAAGACTTGGCAATTATCATTAATGTTTTCCAGAAATGCATTATTATTATTTTTAAGCAACGTGCAAACACTTACATCTGATTTGGTGATAACTAAATTATAAAAATCCTTATTAGGTGAAGGGCCTTGTCCACAGATTTCAAATAAATGTTCTGTTAAAAGCGACGCCATGTTGAAAACTTTGTATACGTTGCCATGACAACAGCAAGGGAGGCGTTTTCTCAAGGGAAGCTTTTCAGGAGAAAATACATGTGAAAAATAGTGTTTTGCTTCTATTTGAAAGGTCAAAGTTATTTTAAACATTTGTGTAAAACAATGTTAGTTGCATGTTAACATTTGAAAAAAAAAGAAGGTACATGGGGTTTCAATGTTGAATAGTAGAGCAGCTTGTTAATGTCGAATATCAAATTTCGGTTTTATAGTTGGAGCAATCAATCAGCTCAAAATGACTTCAAGGCCCACTGACTCCCATCCATGTTTAGCCAAACAAAAAGAAGTTATACAGGCCTGATGAGGATAATATTTTGATAATTAAATATGATTGTAAGGGATTGCTTTTGTGAACAAAAGGTAAAAGTTGTGTTTTTTAAGCAAAAATACTATGAAGTGTTCTTGCTGAAACAAGCACACACCAATTACAAATCCCTGGTTGAAGTACTTTGTTTTACCATTGAAACGGAAAAGGGAATTGAAAACTCATGCAATTTTGTCTAAAGTTGAACATATTTTTCAGTAATAGTACAAACTGTCATACAAGTTGTAGTTAAAAATCTTTAATTTATTTATACATATATTTATATATGTACACATTGACTTACCTATTCTTGTAAAGACAAGTAACACATTGTCAAATTCATTGTTAGTCACTGATGGCACAAGCGAGACCCTCATTCTCCAGAGTCAAGCACTGGTCCAGTAATGAGACAATCCCAAATTGAACCTCTGTCCTCTGCCTCATTTTTAAAGCAAACTGGAGGGAGATGATCAATGGTTATTTTTGCCGTGTCCTTTTTTCCAAAGGCTTTTTAATCAGGAGGCAAGCAGAGGAGCAGAGGAATCAAAGGAGTAATGTGAATAAGACATAGCCACCATTATGAAGATCATTTCTATTCAAATTGTGTCCATTTGTAACTCTAGGCAGGGTCTGGTAAACTTATCATTCGCTGTCACTAGGACAATGAGTCACCCACAACCAAAAAAAAATCTCTTTCACCTGGTTTGTGGCAACCCAGTTTCACTTAGAGAATCAGGGTCACGCCCATCACCCTGAGGCTTTCTTAACAGTCTTACACCCTTACCTCACTCTCACAATATACTGGAGGATATCTGAAATTCTGCTCCAGCAGCAGAGAGGTCACAGACAACTCAGGGCAAGTGTACTGAGATTTGACCAATGTTTAAGAGACCAGGCAGAGTTACAGAAGGAAAACGTGTTTATCTTTACCCCTGCCTTGCTTTTCTCTTTATACCTGTGTTTGTGCTGTAGCAGACATACAGTATGCCTGTCCCTTTACGTGCTGGTCTGAAGGAGTCTGAGGTCCTCATATTCAGCGAGCTGCCCAGAGTTTCAAACCAACCTTTAGCCCCTACTCTTTTCACACTTGTGCAGATCTAACAGAATTGGACAGGTATACGTGACATTGTATATTTAACAGGTCTACGTCACTTGCTGATAGGCCGGGCATGATTTACCCATCCTGCTGAGTCCCATCCAATTGTTTAGAATCTACACTTTCAAAGATGTAGGGCTACACAGGTTGTTTTAGGGGCAGCTGTTGACACTTAGGGATAGCACTCTGAATCTGTAAGTTAATCACGGAGATAGTTGCACCTCAGTGCCAGTATAGTAGCAATTATGCTAAAATAACGGAAAAAAGAAATCCCTTTTGCAAATGAAATACCTGTATCATTATGGTTGCTAAAATCCACAGGAGATCATGAACTTGGATGGAAACCCTGTTAATAACCTTAAACTGTATACCCTTACTTAAGTAGATACATTGTAGTGGCTTTTCCACAAGGTGTGTGTATACTCACCCTTGTTAACTCAGTCCTTGTTATACATAACATGTACTTAATCGTGATTACAAATGATGATATGCACAAAGAGCTTACAGTCATAAGCATAAACAAAAAATAAAAAGTATATAATGTATTGTATATAGTCCAAAGGGTATAATTGTTTCTTTTTTCCCCAGAACAGTCCCTTAGTCTTCAGTATAGTCCTTTGTACTCCTTCATAGTGTTGTAAACTTTTTTTCTTAAGAAAAAAAAAAAATCTTGGTTTAAGAGTCTTTTTTAAGAAATGTACTGTCACTAGCTGCGTGACGGAACAGGTGCGTTGAATATGTGCTGCATGCTGCCCTCCAGTGGCGAGGACTGGGTGGTGTGCTACAGGAAGGGGTTGGTGGAAGAGCCTCCGGCAGGGAACGACCCGGCTGGGGCTCCCGCCTGGAACAGGACAGGTGAAGGGAGAGAAAGGTAAGAGTGGACAGGCAGACAAGACCGCAACAGTAAACATCACTGCTGTTACAAAACTCCTCACTGATTCAATGCAAATTTTATATTATAATGAGCAATGCTTTTAGTCAAATCAGTCATCTCAATTGCAAACTAAGCAGCTTTGATTTTGGCCTTCTTCCAACCACAGTGCATCGTTTAATCCCTTCTTTGACAGTCTCTAAAAAGGGAGGAAAACAAACAATACATGCTCACCATAAATGGGTTATTGGACATGCCAGGGCCAGCCATGGGCTGCCCAAAGGGAGTCATGGAGGGCTTGTTCTGGCCGTAGACTGGGAATGCAGGGCCTAGGGCAGATAGGCAGAGGGAGTGGGATTCACAACAGGTTGAATGTGCTGTCTCCGGTTGTGCAGTGTGTAATAACAGTTTGTACTTTCCTATTTTTTGGTTGCGTACGTCAGAATAGTTGTAACAAGCAGTAGGTCATAGCGGGTCAAATGTAAACATTCATTTTACAGTGAGTTTTTTTTAGAAATCCATACAGGACTAAGACTGTAAAACGAAAAAGTGATCGAAGATCCAGGGTGTCAGGTTGCATTCAGGAGTGAACAGAGCCTAATGAATGATTCCAGATTTGTTCATTATGTTTTTTGGGTCCAGAAAACAAAGCTTTGTACACTAAATGCAACCATTAATCATTGTGCAGTAGCTGCCACTGAAAAGTCACTCTTTCCATTTGCTGCTGCGAGACTGGAACTCAATTCCCAGCGCAGAGTGCCATCATGTGGATGAAAACCCCCTCTGAGTCATGCAGGGGCAAATGCAGCAGTTGACCCAAATGGTTCAAGTATCTGATCTTTCATTTGCTGACTATCACTGACAGGTACTGCACATGTGGAAGATGCTAAGGATGAAGGGATGTGGGGGCCACTAACCATTAGGCTGAGGGTGATAGGCCCCAGGTTGAGGGTAGGGGATGGGGGCCTGGCCAGGGAAGGGCTGCTGGAAGTTTCCGCTGAAACTGGTCGGGAGGCAGTAGGAAGACGCATTCCCAAAGCCGGCAGGCATGCTCATAGAGCCAGTACCGAATGAGGCTACGAGACACACGCACAACACACACAGCGTGTGTGTACAGTGTATGCACACACACACGCACCATATATGCACACACACACACACACACACACAGACAAAAGGGAGGAGTACGTTTTAGACAGACAGGACTTACCTTAGCAAAAAACTAGCTTACTTACTTGCCAATGCAACTGGGTTACATCAAATTAACACAAATGTCTGAAAGAAATGTATAATAAATATACACTAAGCTTTAAACACACACACACACACACACACCTGCAGCTGGAGCTCTACCATTGGTCTGGAAAGGGTTGGTGGCCATCTCCGGGGCAACAGCTGCAGCAACAAAGGGGTTTGTGGACGGGACAGCTAGAGGAAGCACATGGGCAAGTTACAAAAAACAGTCTTAAAACTGCAAAACATATTTTTATTTTGTATGTATAACTGTGAAAGTAATTACAACTGCCACCTCCAAAGCCTGGCTGTATGCTGGGTAAGACAGGTTGAGTCTGGGCAGGTGAGGATCCCAGCACTGGTCCAAACATATTCCTGCAAACAACATGTCCATATGAAATGGTTTTACATCAGTTTTAAACATGTAGTACCTTGGTAGTTTACTTCTTAACTGGATCTGAATATTTTGGTTGGGATCTAACTTGATGTATACCGATAGTGTCTGGGTAATATGACTATCAGATAGACCATTACACTGCGTAGAGGAACATTATTCTTCACAACATCACCACCAAGATTAAAACCTTGAATTATATTCCATATTTTCCCAGACTTTCCAGGTATGTATAGGAACACTGTGTAGGATACTTTCCAGTCAACGTTTATTAGCAACATTGCTACAATACAGTGTGTGTGTGTGTGTGTGTGTGTGTGTGTGTGTGTGTGTGTGTGTGTGTGTGTGTGTGTGTGTGTCTCTGCCAGTCTTTCTCACCCCTGCACATTGCTGCCTGTAGGGGCGGAGGAGCTGAGCTCGTTGTCTAGCTCAGCCAGAGCAGCGTAGCGGTCCTCTGCAGAAGTCCCCAGCTGGGACTGGGCGGGGACGGCACTGGACATCGACGGGATTGGCACCCCTCCCCCTAACGACACAAGGAAGAAGATACTCAACGGTCAAGTGCCATAAGCATACACATGCAAGTACAAATATAAAATAAATACAAAGAAATTATAGCATGATGTAGTACATTATGACTGTGAGAAGCTCAATACTTTGCAAAGCGTATGTGTCCACCGGGAATCTCTCTTCACAGCGCTTCTGAGGCTTCTTTCTCTCATTATTTTGAATGAAAAGGACGCACAGGTGTTTGTTCCCGACAACACTGAGACCTTAGCATGTTTTAGTGCTCACAGCACCGGGCAATAGAGGTTAAAATCTTTCAAATTTTAGCACTGTGCTTCAAAATGGTTTCAACAGTTGCTTAGCAACAACAAAAGTGATGACCAGCACTTCCCCAAAGCATCTGTTTAGCACTACTAGATAAAAAAAAGAGGTTCCCAGTGGACACAGTGGCTAAGACATGAATGAGAGGATATTGGGGTGAAGGTGAGTGTGTATGTCGAGGGGGTGGGGGGATGGGGGCAGGGTGGTGGTGGGGAGGGGGGTACCTGATGAAAAGGACTTTGAGGGGGGTGACGTGCCCAGATGGGATGGGATTGCAGAGTTGCCAAACGCCTCAAAGTTGGCAAAGTTGGCGTTTGAATTACCCTGAGTTGCTGCGGCCATAGACAAGGAAACAATGACACTGACAATGAATGTGGAAATCAAAATGGTACAGCAGTGCATGGGATGATGACAGTCTGAAGAGTATGTACTGCTAAGCATCTGAATCCATATGTTTAGTCTCTGTTACATGTTCATTAGATACACATGTATCAGCCTTAGTGAATATCTGTCACTGACTCTACCTTTTGGTACCTTTGGTACAAAGTAAAGCACTTACCTGATTGGCTTTGGAAATGTGCAAAGTTGGCAAAGTTGGCAGAGCTGGCGGCTTGAGAGGGTGGAGCAGCAAAGATGTCTCCTCCCAGGTCTGACAGCAAGTCAAACTTCTTCTCATGAGCAATGCTGTGAGCCTGGGAACGACCTAGCCCCGGAGACTGGGCGGGGGCAGAAAACAAGAAAGATCTGAACAGGTGGCAGGCTGGGGGTTGACAGATGTACCTTAGTTCAATCTAAAATTTTCTCATACCCAATCTCAAACCAAAAGACACTGAAGGTGGATATCGAGTAGGCAAACGGAGGCTTGTGTGTGTATTTGCGTTACCTGGCGCGGTGGGGTCTTGTTGAGCTGCAGAGTCTTGAGGGGTTGGACCTCTGGTGTGCTGCCGGTGCTGCTGGCCGACGAGCCGGACACCGAGGCCTGGACACTCGCTACTGCCCTCGCCTGGTCTGGAGGAACATACCTAAGCATACAGGAAGGAGCATGGACACACACAAACACACACACACACGCACACACACACAACAGAGTTAACACGTGTGAGCAGATTTAGCTTTCGTAATAATGAATGTAGGAAAACTTTTTTCTTTCTATGGGTTTAAAGTAAGGGTGGCGTTTTTCAATATTTTTCCACAGACAGCAAAATGATTTATTTGACTGAACCCAATCAAAGAGCATTTCAATCTGATAAAATGGGAACCTCTTCCATACAGCAGTGTTTAAAAGTTGTGCTCTTATCCACCAACCCTGCAGTTACAGAGGGAAGGACACGTCGACCCAGACAGACCTAGATAACAGATAGCCTGCTATCAAACTGCAGCATGTGGTTAACCAATTCCGTAAAGCAAAATGGCCTTTGGCAGCACCAACACTTGAATGAATCTCTCAACACTTTTTTCTGTTGCATCATACCCAACAGTAACAAGTCTGTGTTACTGACCTGCAGCACTTTTTAAATAGTATTTCTGGCACTCTTCAAAGACTCAATCCACGTTTCCAACAAGAACATTTATCATGCCCCCAATAATCACTTAACTGTTGATCATGCAATACAATGAGCAGACAAACAGAGGATGGTTGCGAAATGTAGAGAAATTACTAAGCCACCTTGCCGAATAGGAAAATGATTAACAGAGGTCAATCAATATCCCAATACATTATTGTACAAGAGATTAAAATCGCAAACCAAACACCCTGAATACTTGATCCATTGATTTATCACACCCATCCCCATGGTGAAGAATTTAAATAAGGATGGTGATAAGCCTTTGTGTGGTCCAACTCCTTTTCTTAGTATATTATTTACTTTTAACAGATTTCACTCTTGATAGATCTTATCAAGCAAAAAAAAGAAACAAAGAATATTACATTACCATCTTTTCTTCTCGTATTTTTCCTGAAGGAATTCTTTTACTTTCTGTGGTTCTCGGAAATCTGGAACAACTGATGTCCTGTCGTCATAGAGGCCCAACCAGATGTGTTTACAGACCTACAGGGGGGCAGGGGAATGAGGAGGGTGGGGGGAAAGGGAGGGGATGGGGGGTAAAGGAGGGAGAGAAAATAAAGGGAGCAGGGGAGGGGGAGGGGATGATGAGAAATGGGGAAGAAGTAGGGAGAGAGGAATGCCAATAAAGTTGACTAAGCCCAGACAAATACCTACATGCCACTAGAGAGTTAAAGACAAGTAACCAAGATCTAAACCTGTTTTATTGTGTCACATGTGGATCTGAGTCCTTTGTTGCCAAGTGTGCATCATACCTCATTGCTGTGTTTCTGTAGGAACTCAATTTCCTGCTGTGTGAATGTGGTCATAGAGATGGACTTCACTCTGTGTGGGGGATTCAGTCCTCGCCTGTGGATGGAGGGGGGCAGACGTTAGCCGAAGAACAAGAGAAGCGGGATGCCACCCAATGCAATTTGACACAAAACAAACAAAAAGCAGATGCCCAACTAGAGATGCTCCATTACCATTTTTCAGTCTCCATGAGCACTATTGCATTCAAAAAACTTTGTTAATTGGATCAACATGGATCATCCCCACTGTTTTGTAGTGAAATTAATCTATAAATATTATCTTAGCATTGTTAAATAACATTGTGTCAGATCTATGTTCTCAGTATGTGCTCTTCACAAGGATTTCACTGTCTTGCCCTGATACCAGTATTGGTACTGATGCACCACCAAAATCCATAGTTTAAAGCTGGATATAGACATAGACTCATAGGACTGAAAAATTAAACATGTAGTACATGATTTCAACATGGCATCATCTTTTACTAGAAAGGGTGATAGGCATAAATAGGCCTCATTTTACATAGGCCCTTGGGCCCACGGTTTCTTTTGGCGCAGCACTGAGAGGTGTGCATGTATTGATTACACTTGGCATTGCATGTGTGTCACAAGTGCTGACAGGGACTAAGGGATACAATACAATGCAAGGTGTCTATATCCTGGTGCTGTATCCAGACATGGTAAGCCTACAGTCAGTGGGGAAATATTGTACATAATATGGGCAATGGCTGCATACATGCTTGTCATCCCTACCACCACGACAGGTAAAGTCACTGCGATATAATGACAGTAAGAAAAGTAGAAGCATTTGTCTCACTGGGCACAATCAAGGCGGCAGACAGTGGAAGTACTCGATCATTGCATAAATCATGGTTATGATTTCGTAATCGTTGAATTTTCGGAAGCATGAGTAGAGGTTTGATCAGCCCACAGCTTAGTCCGACCCACTGCCCCATATAAGTATTTCCCAACTTGTGAGACCCACCCTGCGTCTACTTATCTTAGAGGTGTGTATGTTTTCAACATGCGTTGTAGGACGTCCAGCTAAAGTTCAACAGGAGGAGTTTCCCCGCCTGTGACGTGGTGTTTTTAAACAGGCTGGTCAAATATTTGACTATTAGGTATCTGAACTATGCAGTGCTAACCTTGACCAGAGGCAAGAAGCCACTGAGCCAAACTCTTAAGACTTCGTGTAAATGTAACTCACTCATTTCATTGAGTGTTGAAAAAATGAACCATGGTTGTCAACAAAGCAAGCGACCGAGCCCTGCCCAGCCCAGCCCAACGGCCTCGAGCTAACCGTAGATGGCGTTCACGTTACCTGTCCTGACTTAGCTAACGAGCTAACGGTACCGCTAAGTGGACCGCACAAATATATGACAAGCCACGTTGCCTTGTCCTTGCCAGGCTGACGCCCTAAGCAACAAGACGGTACTACCAATCAAACATTAACTCACAAGATCCCAGAACAGGTGGTACAGACGAAAGAGCCCACTGTCATGTTGGCATAGGTCGGGCCGCGCTGGTCGCAGTCGAAGCATTTCCTATTCGGGGGCAAGCTAGTCATTTCCCGGAGCATCTTCAGATGAGTCTCCTCCTGCTTTCGCTTCGCGCTCGTCGCCATGGCCGAAAAACAGCGGGCTACTGTCGGCGGGCAGAAGTTTTATCCGGGACTTGGGAGTGGGTGTCTTCGGGGAGACTTGCCGCGACGACGGCGGTGGCCAGACACCTTGCTGAGATGTCTAGCGGGGAGACTGGGCGACTGACAAATTTCTTCTTCTACACTGAAAAGGGCAAAGCAACCAACTTCAGGAGCACATGCGCCATCTATTGGATTGGAATGACGCCTCGTATTTAGATATGAAAAGTACCGCTTCTCATTTCTTACAAATATGATTAAGGATTAAAGTGCAGTTGGTGTGGAAAAAAAATCAGTACACATATCATGTAGATACAGTTTTTAGTGTTTTACCAATATCCAATCACACTCAAATATGTATGGCAAACAACCAAATAAACTTAAACATTCTTTTAATTAAAAAAAAAAGGCCAACAGCATTACATATAAATCAAAATATATACGCTATACATAATTGGCTAGTCTGTACATAATAAAAGCATTTTTTTCATCTACATGAACTTAAAATATCTCAACATCTCTTTAGACATGATACCGCTTCAATACACAATGTTTTAAAATTCAAGTCTTTGGTCTCTGACTTGGCACCATTTACACAACAGGTGCCCATTGAATATCTTGTAATGAGACATTCCCTGTATCCCGTTTTGGCTTGGGGGAAGGCCTCACTGACAGTGATCACACTGTTCTCTTTCATAGCATGGACTACCTCCTCTGGGTTTCTTGGTGGCTTTGCAGGAAACTGAGAACAGTTTTTTTTGCTGGATTCTCAGTCACATGAACTGAGGATTTGCTCAGTTAATTACATTGTTATGGAAACTGCTGTAAAGAGTTCAAATTATTGTATTGTCAGTGGGGTAGTGCTGCCAAGTGGAGACAGGTACTAAAATTCAAAATGCAGTAGGAACTAGAAGGCACTCAGGAGAGTGGAATCCTCCAACAACACTGAACAATTCTCCAACTTGCAAAGCTGTAGCCTCCATAACGGTTTATGTTTGTTGATCATTTGTCTACAATGATTCATTGTATTCAAATACAATGTGAATACAACGCCATTTAGCAGCCAACTTGGAAGTCCCGAATGTCAGACTATCTCTCCAGCTCATGAACGCAGCATAATATGCTGGGAATAATGGCTGGGAAATTCCAGATCACCATCCACAGTCAACTGATCCTTTGGCCAAGGGCTGTCTCCCAAATTTCAGCCAAATCTGTTCATAACTTTTTGAGATATCTTGCTAACAGATAGGGCTGAAAACATAACCTCCTTCCAACTTGGTTGGAGGAGGTAACAAGCGGCAGGTGGTGGCAGCCTTATTTTGGCTTTGGTCTCTTTCCTTTGCTGCTCACAGAATCCCCAGCTTCCACCAGCTAGAGGAGGAGAGAGAACAGACATTCAACAGACATTCAACAGACAGTGAGGAGTGATTTTTCTGCTGTTTATCTAGCAGGTCGTAAACAATGATAGAGGTTTCCCTGCTTTGTAAACGGATGACTGGAGTAGAAATCATAATTAATCCAAATATTTCAAGAGTATTTTTAAAGACATTTCAGCTTAAATCAATCATTGTAGCTTTTCAGTCCTGAATCAAGTTCTGGATCAATTTAAAAAGCTCTGAGATCTCACTGAATGTTGTAAGTAAGAAATACTGTAGATGACTGTGAGGTTTATGTTCACCTGCTGCCTCTTCCTGGTAACTCGAAAGAAGTCTTCCATGCGAGTCTGTCTGCAACATCCCGCTGCCCTCTCCTCTTCCCTCTCCTTCTGCTTCTTTTCCCGCGTCTGACGAAACTTCTCCATCCGTCCACGGACCCTGTGCTCCCTAAAAATCCCAACATACATACACACACTGACATCAAGATTGTTTTTTTAAACAGACACACAGAAATACTCAAAGTGAAGCTGGACTCCACTAGCAAAAATACAGCAGCAGAACCTACTTGACATGTTTAGTGCGGCAGAGGAACTCAACCAAGGCCTCTTCATCCGGCTCGATCCAGACCAGTTCAGGGGCTACGGTTTGTGGCGCATCCAAGAATAACTTCCTTGCATCTTGGTACTTCCAGAAATGTGGTACAGGATATGTCTGGAGGGCGACAGACATCAGAAACTTAATATCACTTTCTGTACGTACAGAACAGATTTGAGACAGAAAAACAGCAACCACTGGCAGTCCATGTAGTACCTCTCTGTTGATATGCAAAACCACTTTCTCTATAGTGCGGTGCCGCTGGATCAGGGTCAGAGCTCTCTTAGGGCCCAAACCGGCTATCTTGTCACAGTAGTCACAGCCCAACAAGATACACAGGTCTACAAACTGGTAGAGAGGTGGGGGGAAACACATCAAATGGGGTTGTACGATTGAACAGAGGAAATAATACTTGAGTATCTCTGGGAAGTGGTAGTATGAGTCATGCTAATCTCAAAACTTAATGCCCTCAAATCTCAAAACAGCATGCTTTATAGAAGACCAGAATGAATATTATGGTCTTACCTCCTCATGGGTAATTTTCAGAATGTCTAAAAGCTTGGGTAAAGAATATTCAATGACGTCACTGTGAAGAAGAAAGATATGAGCATGAGAGCTGGTCACAAACCTCTCAATTCTTCCTTCACTAAACTCTACGACATCAGCATCTTCATGAACACATGATGCATGTCTAGAGGGCACGTACTCGCAAGACACGTGCATTACCAGTGCATGAATACGTCCTCAATCAGCAGTACAGCTCTTACCTGTCCCTCTTGGCGTTCAGCTGGCGGATGAGAACGCTCCCTCCGAACGGCAGTGTGTCCATGTCCTCTGAAGCCACGGCGTCCACAGTGCCGTCTCTCACCAGCTGGGCACACAGCGCCTCGCCGTCCCCTGGAGCCTGGAGCAACAGACAAGAGAGGAAAAAGAGGGAGAGGTATAGAAGATGTAAATGCAGGGAGGAGAGAGAGAGAGAAAGTGTATGGACTAATGGGGGAGAAGGGGGACAGGCAGAGTAATTAATGAATGAACAAAGGTTGAATAGCAGTTTGCTGTACTGCTATAAGATGTCAGTGTGTGGCAGACGGCACCTGGACGATAGGCACACCCATAAGCTTCAGGAGGTGGAGACAGTCTTTGGTCTGAGAGGATGCTGCAGGAAGCGGGAAGAGTCAACAATCACTCAAGGATACTGACTAAAAATTTTAATCTTGAAATGGGTTCTACAAATAATGAAACCTCTTTGTGTTTGTTTTGGTCATTTACTCTCTTTGTAGACTTACTTGTGCCTGAGTGGTTGGGGGAGTTCCAACCAGCTGCTTCAGCTCGTTTCTCAAGCTGCAGGAAAAACACAGAAACTACAATCAGTGAGGGTTGCTGTCATCCATATCACACAGAAATTTCATTTTCACAACTCTTTTGAATGCTTTTATATCAACGCATGTGGATGAGACCAGCTCCTCTTGCCATTACAAACACATGGAAGGAGGAACTCAGATTTGTCTCCCTCTGACCCTTGACTGTCTTACATGTTAGGAGGGCATGTTTAGAATCAAGTCAACACAGGAGATCCAGTCTCATGATGCCACTTACAACAGCTCTCTTTTCCCCGGGAGGCTTTCCATCAAACACAAAGACTGGCTTTATGTCATGTTCCAGGAAGGTGAGCGTGCGGAAGAACAGACCTGTCAGGGGGCTAGAGAGAGGAAACAATACAGAGGAGCAAGTACATTTCAATTCAATTCAAATCAATTCAATGAGCTTTATTGGCATTGGTTCAGTATATATTGCCAAAGCTTAGTGATCAATAATGATAGCATTAATAATTTTTATATCTCACAGAAATGGCATACAAGGAAATAAACTCAGTCTGGCACAATGGAATGAGGAACCAATGTGTGATTCACTAGTCTGAAACAAAAAACAAAGGTCACCAAAGTGCTCACCTTAGCAAATGAAGTGAAGGCACTGCTGTACGGAACTGGTTCATAACGATAGAGGCATCCAGTGCAATGACTTTCCCTGTGGGGTGTAACACAGCAGCAGCACTGTCAGCATCTCCACTGAGGGACACCACGGTCCACCAAACTGAAGAACCTGCCATGGTCTACCATAACAGTACTGCTAGCATCAGTTGACCCATGGAAAGCTGGCTCGCTCTAAGTGTAGACAGTAACAGTATGCTAGCCTCATTAGCTACCACCCACCTTTAACCCAACAAAGAATGAACCATGCACGCGAAACAAAAAGCAGAGCAATGTCAGGAATGTTACCTGTGAAGTCGCTGATGTCTTTGTGAGAAATAGCCCCGGGTGCATCTGTGCGAATCAAATCTGCCAGTTTAGTAATCCCCATTGTTTTGGCCAGGTAGCTTTCTTCATGAAGTAGGGAAGTGATGCGACTGTCTGAAGAGACAGGGAGGAGGGATCGGGAAAGAAATCCTTTAAAAATCAACAGTACAGCCAATATTTATTTTAACTGTATTTTCCACTTTTCTTTGATGGTTTACAATCTAGAAAAATGTTATTTTATAAATTTAAGCCAAGAAAAGAAAAATGATTGTTTTCGTTGTCGTAACTTCCTGTTAGCGTTCCCACCGCTAGAGGAGCCGCAAGCAACCTCCTACTACGAAGCAAGTTCAACAAAGGCAGGGTTAGGCGGCTTCACTAAACCTA
This sequence comes from Centroberyx gerrardi, assembly GCF_048128805.1. NCBI lineage: Eukaryota > Metazoa > Chordata > Actinopteri > Beryciformes > Berycidae > Centroberyx > Centroberyx gerrardi. The sequence goes on from NC_136009.1 coordinate 11,242,630, forward strand.
ACATTGGCGATCCTGGATAACCGGTGTCACGTAGCTGGTTATCAACTGGCTCTGTCAACCCAGGATTTACCTATCCAGCTATGAGCGCGTTTACATGAAAGAGGCGGGGTTTGTAACAAATAGCCAATCACTTGCAACATGGACAGATCCAGATCAGACAATTCGGATAAGATAAGATGAAACTACTGATCCCCGTGGGGAAATTAGATTGTTGCGCAGCAAAAGTAATATGATTCAGCAAAAAAAAAGGACATAGAATACAAGCGCAAAACTATAAAAATAAGTAATAGCCTAAAAATAGGGGAAAATAAAATAGTCTAATCAAACAATAAAAGCCATAGACAATAGACCTAATTATAGGATGATATAAGCCCTAAGATTTCCTGCTGACATTTTCAACACATGGGTATCGGAAAGAAATGGATAGCTACTAACATTGGGTTCTTCTCTCAAGAAGAACAAATTCTTATAATGAATAACTGTCAGCATTACAAAACATAACCGCCAAAAGTAAAAGTTGTTTCTGCTTCCAAGGCTAGAGAGGATTACTGGAGGAACTGCCCCGTCATTAGGACACAGTGGGCATATTTTTCATTGATCAAATAGTTTGTGGACACATTGAGGCTGTAAAAAGATTTTCTATTCATAAAGTCGGCCTCATATTCTTCGGGGCTGCGGTAATGGAATATGAAATAGCCTACATTGAACCAAACACTGTCGGGAATCCAATTAAATAAAGTCAGCGCAATTAATATATGCAACAGTTACTTTAATCCATTAATAATATGGTCAATTGAGTAGCCTACCTGCTATGTCTCCGATATAATAAGTTATCATGGAAAACAACGTGATTCTACTGGTCTGTAAACACGTCGCCCTGCGAACAGCACTTCTTACTGTCTGTTAATGCAAAAATAGCCTAACAGTTTTCAGTTTTTTATTGGGATTTTCATTTGTATATTTGTCCATATCGGGATCCTGTAGGAATGGTGACTCCCTGTTTCCAGAGAGCTGATTGGTCAGAAGGCGGGCCTTTCGGTTTTGATCCGACACCCTGAACTGAACCTGCTCCGGAGCAGGTTAGCCGTGCAGCATAAGTTACCATGGTGATCTACCCCGGTTAAAAGTGAACCACCTTGGTGAGACCGAAAAGCCAGGGTTAAACCTGAAGTTAGCTCGCTAACCCCAAATCCTGCTTCGTAGTACAGGCCTCAGGTCAATTATTATCATATACGGGAATTAATATCACACTCCCGTTTCTATTAATGAATATAACATTGTATATAAAGCAGTTTCTAAGGAGGTATTATTTATAATGAAGAATTATAGAACTGAAGGAGTGACAAAATGTAAAGATGTTTGTTCCTCTGTGCTCATCAATAGAAGTAAAATGGCTTCTAATAAGGAATATGTTTAGTAACCGTCCAGATTATTTTGGCTCTCATTGTACCCTGATTATAACTGGAAGAACATATGGAAGAATCATAATTTAGATTGCATAAATAATAAAAAAAAAAAAGAAGTGTCATTTAAAAATTGTATACATAATATACCCATGTAAAAGCACATTAGAGAGACTTTTGCTTATAATTGTGTCTTATGTAAATCTGTCAAGAAGACCATTCCACATCTTTTTTAAGAATGTACCTGCATAAACATCTTTTGGAAGGAAATGGATGTATTTTAAGAGTAACAATGCGGAAAAACATATATATTGTCAATCTCTCTGTTTTATATGGAAAATATCATATACACAAAATGAAATAGTCGGATGCCACTGCCAGCTTTTCTACCTTCCTTATTGATTAAAAAAAATATTGTAAAGTTATCAAAGGACTAAAGAACAAAAAACAAAAAAGACTTATGATTTACTGGTACTGAATTTGACCTATAAAATTGATGTATGTTACTGTTTTGTTGTATCTTTTGTACTTTTGTAGATGTTTGTGTGCTAAATGCTTAAACCACTTTGTAAGGCGATGTCCAATTAAAATGCATCGGGGCATCAGAAAACACATTGTTGTAAAGACAGGGATCTACCAGCACTGATATCAACATCCATAATTTATTACAGCAAAATATTTACAAACAATGAATGTATTTGTATAGTACAAAGAAAATAAAATGTTTTACTTAAAGACTTTGTGATAAGTACAGCGCTTATAAACAAATATGGAACCAATGATCATCAGAACATTTTGTTGATGCCTCCATATTACTTGTGATAAATAAATCTCCATGATATACACATTTATTGCAATATTCACAAATAATGAGACCAAATATTTCATATACACAGGCATCTATTACACATGATCATACAAACAGTAGCGCTAAGACTTCTATCACACAGCATGATTAATAAAAACACTTATAGTTCATGCTTTTATTCTTGTGGGTACTCATTATCCGAGGTGGAAAAAACGTACTTGGTCAAATTATCTGGAAATCCAAGTTCAGATTGTACCAACAAGATAGAAATAAATTATCAGTTATATATATCATATCCATAGTGTTTCTGAAATCACTCCATCAAGCGGATTTTGGGTATCAAAATTTCACACTAACTCAGTGGGCATGTGACTGCCACAGAGTTAAAAAAAAAAAAAAAACACTAAGGACAAAACTAAAACATTTCAACAATACTGAAATACTGTACATAAGAACTGAAATGTTTTGGGTAACATGGAACTCAAAGGACATTCAGGGCAAATGTTATGGCATCTCTAGTCTTAGTCATGTTACTTTGACACTTTAAGAATAAAAGGTAGTTTTTGACAAAACTACTGAACCACAACTTCAAACTAGACAAGACAGGTCTGAGGTTTGGTCCTGTAACTATGATTCCAGCTCTGGGCTGGGTTCCCAAAACATGTGTTGCCTAAGTAAATCCTTGTTCCCCTTCTAAACCTGTTCCTCCACATCTCTCCTCAAACTACAAAACGTCTCATTTACAAATTTTTGTTTGTAAATGAGTTTGTTTGTAGTTTGTTCTCACGAGGAGGACTGATGGTAGGCATCACTGTAAGTAACTTCTATATTGTGGCTGTGCAAAAGATTTATCATGTTAAACAAGGAATTGCTTTGGCTACCAAACATTTTGGGAGACTCAGCCTCGTCCCATCTCAGCGTCGAAACCAGATCCAGGTGTTGACGAGCCAGAATGCCACTGTAGCAGAATACAGGATCACCTCTCGCTTGGAGCGTTCCTTGTTTTCCTCCTCCAGCAGCTGCAGGCGGCGGTTCAGCTTCACAATCTGAACGAACACATTGGCCATACAGGAGTCAGAGATTCACTTTAAAGAAGCTTCTCAATGAAGCAATCAACTCAACAAACCAGGAATCAGTTTTTCAAATATCTTTTGATTGATCCTGTCAACTGACCAGCAGGGAATGGTATTACAATGGCATTACAGTAAGTTATATGTTTTTTCCATGACAGCACAGGTACAGAGCGGCACAGTAAAAGCATTAATCACTTTTCAGCAACATAGGGCATCAGTCTTTGGGCTCATGGCAGAGATTACCTGTCGTCGTAGTGAGGAGGCGTCCACTAAACCAGAGTCATCAGGTGCCATGTCCAGGGCCAAGTCCAGCTGGGTCCTATGGAGGACAACAAATCTTCATGGACAGTAATGATAACACAATGATATACACCAGGGGTAAAACTCAAGGGCTGGACTGGCCTGTAATAAAGGCTCAAGAAAAGGGCAATGATGCCGAGATAATTCAGCCTCGTCTAGGTGCATAAATACAGTAACTACTTGAATTTAACTTAACAACTTGCATATGAGTATTGGGTGGGGTAAAACACACCTCAGTAACAATTAAAATGCACTATATACTGTTCAAGTAAACACATGACATGTGGCTGGCAGTTCAAGGTGTTCAATAGGACAATGAACACCTGGCTCATTAACATTTTCGCAGGTCAGCTTTCACTGTCAAACCCTTTGCCACTTAAAGACAGTTCAGAGGTGAAACATCATGACTGCAGTGTGTCACTGGTTTGAATCAATAATCATAGAGATGACAGGGCTTTCTATATAGCTTTCATATTGCCTTTCTATTAGTCAAACACATGGCAACATTATGTACACTCAGGTTAGGTACATGCAAGGACAGGTCAAGGATGGCCTATGACTCAGACTGCAGATCAAGTGCTTAGCCTCTCAGCTAAAATAGCAGACGACTGACCGGTCTGGAAAACGGACCCATCACAAGGGAAAATAATAGCACAGGATTTCTGTTACCTTTTTTTTAAAGCACACCAATTGACTGAGGAAATTGTTAGCAATGTACAGCTCCATTGTATTTTACAGAATGTATCCTCGGACCACAATGATGAAAATGATATGAATGGACATAGAACGAGAACCACAACAGATTATAAAAACAGGGCCTGGGGGCTGTCCTGATGCTAATGGTCCTAATACTGTCAGGTTTGGGAATCTGACTTTGGCCAATAAGAAAAGGCTTGGCAGGGGGCATCCTGGTGGTTCAGGGGTCTGTGGTGCATGCCGTGTGAGTGTGACGTCCTGGGTTCGAGTCCGACCCGGGACCTTTGTCGCATGTCATCCACCTCTCTCTCCCAGTCTTTCCTGTCTGTCTCTACTTTCAACTGTCAAATAAAGGTGAAAATGCCCCAAAAAATATATATATATATATAAAAAAGAAAAGGTTTGGCGGCCTTGTCAGAGTGGCCAGTAAAGTCACTGGTGTGAATCAGGCTCAGCTCGCTGACATTTACAACAGGCAGAAGCTAAGGCAAGCCCATGCCGTCTCACAGGACTAAGAGAGACAGCTTTCTATCCATTTGAAATGATCTCCTGTACATGTTCAATTGTTTTTTGTTGGTATGGTAATGTTTGTGATGTATTTATAATGGATCTTCTATGTTCCTTCCGGCTGCAACCAAATTTCCGATGGTGGGACAATAAAGACTTGAAACTAATACACATACCTCATTCAACGGTATGTTTTTGAAAACCAGCTCAAACTATGCTGTTGTATCTTTCCCCACCTGCCTGTCTATCTGAATGTGACTTCAGGGCCAAAGGAGAGACGTTACCTGCGGTGGTTGTCGTCCAGGACTTCGAGGACCTGCTGGTAGGCCCGGCGTGTGGTTGACTGGAAGTAAGACAGGAACCCCGCGGCTGTGAACAGGTTGATGTTGGCATCCTCAGGGGAGCAGAGAGGGGGGCACACCCGGACTGGGGGGGCAGAGGGGGACGGGGTTACACTAGCAGGTGGAGGAAAAATAAAGAAAGAAGAAGAGATTTTTTTAAGCAACTGAGAGTGAAACCAGAAAAGAGTAAGAGGTGGCAAACACAGCGAGAAAAGATAACAGCAGAGAAGCAGTGTTGGGACAGAAGGATGGCTGCTTACCTTACATCACCTCTGTTGATCTGGCCATTGAGGCGGCCAGACAGGTTCTCGCTGGCACTTCGTTCCCTTCGAGACCGAGAATGAAAATGGGCCTATGAATGATGCGTAGATTTGAAACAATGTCAGACTTGCATATCAAGTTACAATTTAAAACCCAATGTTGTGTTCTTTTTAGCTTCCCTTTAAAGCAGGATATGACACGCTACACAGCTATCAGACCGATTATAGCCATTTGGCCAGCAGGACTGATTTTCTGGATTGAATCGAGTCCACGCTAGTTTTGGCCGGTCGCAATGGATAGTCAGCACAGATTATCTAGTAGTATGTGAAGGTTGAGGACTTTAATCACTTGCCTCGCTCTAGATTCAGACCAGTCAGTACCGTCACAATTAATTAAAACCTGTCTGCCGACTCGACTCTGGACAAGTCTTGACGTACACCTGTAGTGTGAGCTCAGCAATGGAGAGCGGGAATAACCAGTAAGAGTTGAGTGGAAGGGAGGAAAAAAATACAGGAAGGGTGGAAAGAAAACTGTTCCACCTTCATGTTTGTTTTGGTTCCATGTTGTAGTAGTGTGCAACCTTTTGACGAGATTTGTGCAGGTCGCGTGGCGTGAGAACTCGGGTAGTGTGTTGTTATCTCTGTCTATATCTCATAGTCAAGTGTGGGGTCCCCAAATCCAACTCGTGTGTTGTGTGCGCCTCCACGATGGCATACAAAAATCTGCAAAAGCAAGACGCTGATGACCAGAAGTTACTGGGAGAATCTGGGTGGTGGAAGTCAATGAGACACTCTCACCCCTTGACCAAAGCGCTTAACCCCAACCACTCCAATGGAGCTGCTTCAATATCCAACAGTAGCAGACTAGCTGTAGTGGGCAGCTCCCAGGTGTGAATTTGAGTATGTGCGTAACCCTACCTACCCTTGTAACTACTACCCCAGGCCTTTGCTATAAGTAATTATGCGTTTTTAGTTGACGTACCTGGCCAAGTAAAGGTCAACAACTGAGAAGTGACCTCACTTTTGCAGGATCAGGGGAGGAGGGGGCGCACATGTCCACAGCACTACTACAGCACTGCATTGCTGCTGGCCATAAATAACTTTACTGGAGGAGTTAGTGGATTAATTGCCTTGTTTAAGGACACAGCTGTGGTATTTATGAGAAAGCAGCTTTAGTGTTACCGTTTCTGGTCAAAGTTTAATTTCCACTTCAAATTTCCATACTGGTTCGTGGATTTCAACCGATGATGACCTTCTAATCATTTATACTCTAACTTTATGGCCTTACCCCCGTCCTCACTTAATCTGGGTGATTACTAACTTCTCCTCAATCCACCATTTGTAACCCTCAGCATCTACAGTCTACTATTTAATAAATCAGAAAAAAACAGCCCATATTCAATAGCAAACTACATAGATGTACTATAACACCACATCGTGGAGTAACACAAGCTGGTTGGTTCCATTAGCCTACAACTAGTGGGATCAGTTTCATCCATTCAGTGAATTCAGGAAGTAATGCTTCATCATAACAAGAAATAAAAAAGACCCAGAATAGAAACCTCAATTTGACACTTACCGCCTGGCTGGCATGGGTCTGTGCAGGGGGAGTTTGTTCAGTCTCCAGGGAGTCCAGCGGCTGCTCTGTAAGGGTGAGGATGCGTGGCGGGGCCTTCATGTTCAGCAGGTCCAGAGGAGGGGTGGACTGAATCAGGTCCAAGTCTCGGGGACGAGAGTACTGAGGGTCCCCGTCATCCCCTGAGGAGGAAGTGAGGAGAAGAAGAGGATAGAAAAATAAAGACGGTAAGAGTTCAGGTGGGTCAAGATACTAGGAGAGGAAGGAAATCTGAGATATAGGGACACTTGCTGTGGCCTACCGACTTCAAGCTATAAATGAAGCTAATGCAAAGCGATCATATGATTAACCTTCAGAGTTTCATCAAACACAAAGCCACTCACACAGCATGTTGAGTTTAGCACACTTGCCACAGTTTTGCTTTAATTTAAATTCCATGGGTCATAACATTGGTGCAGTTTTAGACAAGAGTAGATTCTGCACACTACAAGTTGGGAGCAACTTGCAGTATGCAGACTCTACATTTGCTTTGTATTCTGTCCAGCACCTGGTTAAGATTGGCATGCATACATGCTTCTGTTGAAGTCCAGTCTGCTGTGCTCACCTGCTATGACGATCCTCTCAGGAACCTGCATCAGAGTTGTGTGTGAGGGCAGGGGCTGCTGGAGCGGCAGAGCCCCTGTCTGGTTCTCTGGGGCCACCTTGAGGGTCTCGGGGATTCGCATGCGCTGGCTGATGCCCTCCGTATACTCCAACTCATAATGGATGCGGTTCATCTCGGCCACCTCCGCAGAGGGGGCAGGGAAGGTTGGCCCACTCATCCAGCCTGCAGACACATCAAATGGAAGGAAAGGGAAAACACTTAAAAATAGTCAGCAGTTAAAAGGTAGCCTTACAGTGTAGGTAAAAATTTAGGCTACACTTGAGGTACATCAACATTTGGTGGCATTGTGATAGTGCCAAGGAGTGTCAAATGTTATATCATGGCACTGAAGCTCACATCTACTGTATGATGTATGTTTACCCCTCCCTTATGTGAGTGTCATGGGCCTGCAATGTTATCCTGAATTGCTGTTTATAGTTTAAAGCGACATCTTCATTACTATTTTAAAACGACAAATATGCTGAATTTAGCCCTTACTAATAGGCTCTGCGGCGAGGAGTATTACTGCCCAAAACAGGTTCTTAGCCCGCTCACTAAAGCATGTCCCGTAGAGGAACCAAAATAAGCCCTATGTCATGGGATGGGATGGGGGGGGTGTAGCAGACAGAGAAATAACATATTAGAAATGGCATTTTACGTCAAATGGTAAAACGTTAACATTAGGCGTATTTGTTGTTGACACATGGTTTTATTATCACTGAACGGAAATGTACCAAATGCGGCCTAATCGAATATATAACATCTGCCATAATCACAAATGATGCCATGTCTGACGAGCCTTTCAATGTTGATATCTTTATGTCTAACGTTAGCTGCACGAAGCGCGTGAGATGTGCGTTGACAACCGCTAACAAGCTGGCTAATGTAAGTTATACGTTAACTATAGCTGTCGCTTTATTGTGACCACTTACCGTTATGGTATTTGAACGTTGTTTGGTTTAAAATGTCATTTGTCGAAAGCCTGTTCGTCCTTTAACATTAGCCACATCAACCGGAACGGATGTACACGGTGAGACCGAAAAGACACACCGCTCCAGCTACTAGCTAGTAGCTACGTGCACTATTTCTTTAACATGACCTGTCCGCTGGGGTGGAGCGTATAAGATATCCCGTCGATCCAAGCGATCCCTCCGCAGCAGGCGCCACCCAGGTTACAAAACGAGCGCACACAATTATCATATTCACAACACTGAGGATTAGCGCTTTCGGGCACATGACCGTCTGTTAACATTAGCTGGCTAATTACTGCAACATTTTGCGAAGCTTTTAATTTGAAACAATTTTTGCCAGTGTTACTTTCACCCAGATCCTAACTGGTCTGTTTCAGTTGTATAAAGCATATCTCCTGACTAGAAAGCTACTCAATGGCAGACAGGTGAAATCTTTCCGATTCATGTGATCATCTTATCTACAGTATCATCAAAACCTCATCTCTGGATATTGATGTGTGTAAATGCTTTTCATAATACTAATAAAGCTATTTTCTGTCATTCCACCAATAGATTTGACATTCACTCAGTGACTTTTATCTTGAAAATTCAGAACAAATCAATAAAAACGATAAAAGATAAACATTTTATCACTGCTAACATTTTTCATATATATTTTTTCCAGCAAATGTTGGCCCCCGATGAAATTTTATATAAACAGTACAATCAGTGATGTAGTGGTAAATAAAGAGAAGGGGGTACACTATGGACACCAGTGGATGATTGACATGAGGCAAACAACCACTAATCTAAACAACAATCAGTTATACTTTCAAAAAAGCATTAATTTAGAAATTTTATCTCTGAAAAGATACGAAAATAGATATGGAGAGGACCAAAAATTGTAAAAGACAGAAAAGGGGAAAACAAAAGATGAACATGAGAACATGAGTTATATTCAAAACGCAAGGTGAGTGGTTAGTTGATTTGTTATCGATAATGAAAATTAACTTTGTTTCAAGGTGTAGTCATTTGTGATGATTTCTTAAGTGATGTAGTTAACGTGAATATTACTTTGTGATGGGTGCTGAATTAGACAAATACAATTCCCATAATTCCATTCATCAAATACACCAATGCGCATGCGTCGTCTGTCTGGGCCATTATTTTGTCCTCCTCAAGCTTCAAATGAACAACAGGCTGAACGTTCCTTGAAATGAATTAAATATTAATATACGGAAGGGGCATTTTTTTCTCTTCTGTTCATTATCGCTGATATACGGAGTCACACGGTATATAGCTTGCTTTGTTGCCGGGCTGGTGAGTCCTCCGTTGGACTTGGAGGCCGAAAACAGTACGCGGAGTGACAGCCCCGTTGAAGCCAGCAGATTGGGTGTTTATCTAGTTGGCTAGCTGGCTAGCCACCTAGCTTCCTAGACAGCTAACTGAAGGAGTTGGAGAGGAGGGAAGGAAAAACGAGAGAAGAATTTGACAACTTCGGGACACGGACAGAGAGAGGGTTTTCGGCTGTCCCTTTCCTGTCAAACCTGCCGAGGGGATGGCACACCTTCGAGACATGCAAAACCAGGTAGAGAAATCCTCGTTTCCGAAACTGTCACCTCCCTTCTTTTCCCAGACAAGGCGAACCCCCATGACTGCTAGGCTTTCGATGAATAGGTGGGTGGGGGCGTCTAAACCACCAACATGAACAATGCAAGTGATAAAATTTGGTATACACAAATCCGAAATTCGTTAAGTTTCACCTCCTGGCCATTGTCGACAACGATATGATGAACATATAGCAACCAACAACCTAATAAATGAATGAAAGCAGAAGCACTTCATTTCATGATACTATACAGCAATATTTTAAAATAACGGTTTGTAATATTTTAAAATTTTAGCTGTCATCTACCGCGACATTTAAGATTTTATGGCCTTTTCAAGTGCCTTCACTCATTCAAATCATCACTCATTTCCTGATGTTATAGAGAGGGAAACCACTGAAGTGTCATGCCTCTTGAATTACATATTGGCACAAAGTTAGATCTAGAGTACAGCTAATTATATGGGCTGTGACTGAACAGATGGATATTGGCACAGATAAGATGAGATAGGTCAGCCAGTCATTATTCTTTTATTTTGGGCAATGAATGAGATTATTAGAGGCCTGGAGATGATAGTTTGAACTCACAGTATCGGGTCTAATTAACCTGACCTAAAAGTACATTGATAAGAGAAATTGCTTGTTTGCTTTCAACACATACTTTGTCTGCTGTAGTGTATAAGACATAAGACACACACAAACCTCTATGCGGTGTTGTCACAGCATCCACTCATAATGTTGCTGTTCTCTTTGCCGTCGGTGGAACAGAATTCCCGGCTGGACCCAGAGGAGTACTTCACTAAGCAGGAGCGGATTGGGAAGGGTTCCTTCGGAGAGGTCTACAAGGGCATCAACAACCGCACTAAAGAGGTGGTGGCCATCAAAATCATAGACCTGGAGGAAGCGGAGGATGAGATCGAAGATATTCAACAGGAGATCACAGTGCTGAGTCAGTGTGACAGTCCCTTTGTCACCAAGTACTATGGATCATACCTGAAGGTGAGGGAGCATATAGATGCAATGACACAAACGTGTGTGCACATACACACATGCAATACATGCGTGCAATACAGAAATTATTTCTGTTTGTCATAGTGAGCTTGCTTGCACGCACACACACACTCATCCGTACAGGCGATGGCAAAGCAAAGAGCCCACAACATATTGTAAAACCCTGTTTTGAATTTCAAACTTTGAATGTCTTTCAACAAGCTGCATTTCTGTGTTTTTCTTTCTCAGGGGACCAAGCTGTGGATTATCATGGAGTATTTAGGTGGAGGGTCTGCTCTGGATCTGGTAAGAAGACTATTTCTATACAGCTTACAAAGTTCTAATTGACACCTTTTACTCTAATAAGCAACGCCTGACTTTTTTTATTCCTTCGTTCATTTATCTCTCTCTGTCACACACACACACACACACACACATACTCTCTGCCACCCTATCCCCACCTTTCACCAATTTATTTTCTACACCCTCTTCATCTCCTTTCCATCTCCCAGCTCCGTCCAGGGCCTCTTGAAGAGACTTACATCGCCACCATACTGAGGGAAATACTCAAGGGACTGGAGTATCTGCACTCTGAAAGGAAGATCCACAGAGATATCAAAGGTAATAAGCAGCCACTTCACACACTGACGGCCGCGACACACAGGAAACGCTTTGTGGCAGTAGATGCAAACGGCCTATCTATGTACTTCCATGGTAAAACAAACTGGCTAGCATTGCAACCAGTCCCTCTTTGTCAGTCAGCATCACATGATTATCAATTTATGTCATTTTATAGTCTGCTGTGCTGGACAAAATGACCAAGTATAGAAGAAAAACTAGAGTCCTCACACTGAAATATGCTCCCAAGGTGCATGAATTTATTAACACCATCAGTGAGCTTGAAACATCACAACATACTGTAGGTGTTAATAAATTCATACGCCTTGGGAGCATATTTCAGCGTACGGATTCCACTTTTTTTTCTTCTGTAGCCTGTAGCTGACTTTGTGCTCTTACCTTTCTGTGAATTTCCCCTTTGGGAATTAACAGAGTATCATAAAAAAATAATGACATGACCAACAAAAACACTAAATAAATAAGATGGTTTGGTTAACTGCTGATTTAAAAATAGATAGTTTATCATAGTTTGTATGGGAATCAACAAGTATACAAAAACCTTGTACTGCGTCTTTTTCGCTGGCTTTTTCTATCTATCTATATAAATGGGAAAATCTCTGAACAGTTATGACCAACCAATTTTTTTCACAATATATTTGGTTCTTATCACCCATGATATTATCCACATAGATTTTGTCCTAGTAGTCAATCCCCATTCCTGCTGAAGGCAATATTACCCATCTCCTGATGTGCTGTAGTAAGGAAGGAAATAATACTTTTAAATGGGCTGTCATCATCAAGCACAACACTGATATCAAACCTTGACTGAATACTCTTTATTATGAGTAGATGAATGCATGAATCCTTATGTTTCTGTCTCTTTGTGTTTCTTTGTGTTTCTCATTGTCTCATTCTCCTAGCTGCCAATGTGCTGTTGTCGGAGCAGGGGGACGTGAAGCTGGCAGACTTCGGGGTGGCAGGGCAGCTGACAGATACTCAGATCAAGAGGAACACATTTGTTGGCACGCCCTTCTGGATGGCTCCGGAGGTTATCAAACAGTCAGCCTACGACTTCAAGGTGAGGTCAAAATCCGTAGGCTAGAGATAACTTCTGTGTTTGTTTTGAGTGAATGCTTTGCTTAGGTTTGTTGTTTTCTTGCACACTTTAGGGAGTTTTGGGGTACAGAGATCTTTCATTTTGGCAGAACATGCCTCAATACAAGTTCATGAAAAGATAACCTCCTAACTAATAATCCATAGCCAAGAGTGGCTGTCAGACTTTTTCCCTGCTCTTGTTATCAATAAAGGCAAATTGACAAAGTACTACTTGAAATCTTCAACATTGAAAAGGTTATCAGAGCCACGTCATTATAGATTGTGTTAGTGTTGGATGTATAATTTAGTAACTTGACTGATTATAAATCATATCTGCGTACTTAACAGTGAAAACCTACTAGATTAAAATATCCCTTTACAGTGTATACTGTATGTCTGCATGTGTGCCGTGAACACAAAGTCTGTCTGAGTATCTATTCATGTTTCTCTTCCCATTTGCCTCACACACCTTTCTCTCTCCCCCTCAGGCGGATATCTGGTCCCTGGGAATCACTGCCATCGAGCTGGCCAAAGGGGAACCTCCCAACTCGGACCTACACCCCATGAGGGTCCTCTTCCTCATCCCCAAAAACACTCCACCCACCCTGGAGGGCCCCTACAGCAAGCCCTTCAAAGAGTTTGTGGAGGCCTGTCTCAATAAAGACCCCCGCTTCGTAAGTAAAGTCCTTTCGTAAGGCATTTTTGGGCTGAATAAGATCAGACAGTTGGACACCAACTCTAGATTGGCACTTACACAAAGTCAGGCAAATACTTTTCTGTGATTGGATTTATTTGCGTAGTCCTTAACAAGAACTTTAATTTGTATTGTATTTTCTCAAATGTACAAACACTGTCCACCTCATATTCCTGTTATTAATCTGAGCAGTGTGATGGAGGACACATTGCTCAGTGTGTTGGTTTTGTGTTACTAAACAGCAGTACACTTACTCTGATCACAGCTGTGTTTTTCTTCTTGCAGTTCCAAGCGCTATTGATTATGATATTCCCACTGAATGCTGATCTTTGTGCTGCTTCTGTCTGTCTTCCCTCGCTGCACAGAGGCCAACAGCCAGGGAGCTCCTGAAGCACAAGTTCATCACGCGCTACACCAAGAAGACACCCTACCTTACAGAGCTGATCGACCGCTACCGCCGCTGGAAGTCGGAGGGACACGGGGAGGAGTCCAGCTCCGACGACTCGGATATGTGAGTCTCAACAACGCACATTCATACACACTAACACTGCTCACTCCAAATGATTGATTTGCAACCTCTGAATTAAACTGCAAAGACACCAGATTGAAGTATTACAGATGATTAAAGGACATAAGGATACTAAAAGCATTGCTTGGCCACATATTACTGCAGAGACTGAACAGAATTTTGTTAGTTGTTTTGCCGTTTCTTTGGATAGGAATGCAAGCTGTAAGCCTTCAGCAGCAAGCTTGTGAAAATGTCCAAGGTTGCCAAATATCCGGACCATCAGCTTACAGACTTTCCCAAAACTTCAACAAGCACTCACATGTGTTGTGTGCACAATCACATACTCACACAGACTTGCTTGCTTGTAGTCCATCATTACTCCCACTTCTTTCTTCTTTTTTTTTTGGTAAGTTTTGATAGGAGTCTGTCACACACACATAGAGACACCCTATAGCAAAGACGCTGATAGTTTAGGTTTCCTTTCTTTTTTGCTTTTTTTACACACACACAACACAAAGAAGACTGAGAACAGATGAAGACAAAGTCAGACAAATTCTCATTTGTCTCAGTCTTCAGCTGGTCCTCACCAACACACACACACACACACACACACACACACATGTGCTACATGTGGGCTGTTAAATTGTCCTCAGTAGAAACATCTTCCCTGAATTCACTAAAATTAGCTCCATTGATTTGTTAGTAGGTCAGATCATGTTGTTGCCCCTGATATTTTTATCTCTTTTTTTCTTCTCTTCCTTCCTTCTTTTCTTCCTTCAGGGATGGTGATGGTGATGTGGATCAGTGTCCCGTGTGGACTTTCCCCACAGTCAGACCCAGCTCTATGAACAAGTTACAGAAGGGCTACACACACACAGATTCAGAGGTAAGCCGCATGCAGCATGTACACACACACACACACACAGACAGACAGACAGACAGACAGTGTCATGCCTTTTATTTTTATCTAATGCCCTTTCATTTTTTCCAGTCAGCAGATTCAGTGAAAAGGCAACCCAAGTCACAATGCCTGTCTGCCTTGGTAACGCCCATCTTCAGAGAGGTAGGCCTAATTGTTGGAGATGGGGATTATATAACTTTGAGTAATGCTATTCACTGTACTACTAAATATGTTAGATGAAGGTCCAGCACCAAAACAATACTCACAGGACTGAGGTTCACTTTGTATCATGGTCAAATATGAAACGGCATAATGTTATTTCTGTCCTAAATTTAATTAGATTACTGAAAGCACTGTTGACAGTACTACAAAACCTGCTACGGCCCGCTATCCACCCACTCCAAAATCTTGTTCAGTAGAACTGGCAAAGGTGATCTCAGTTTTTAACAGATTACACCAACTTTATGGCAAATGAGTTCTTTGATCAGCTTACTATTATCATGCAAAGAGAAGATTAGTAGAATTCTTACATTTTGTGTGTCAAGTATTTATTTAGTTTGCTAATGCTTTAGAATGCTGTATGTTGCCATCATCTCAAATGCATTTCCATCACAATCCTAATTGCACCATGTTAAGTTGATTAAAGAGTTCATGTGCTGAAAAGCTGGTTTATTCCTTTAGCAACATTGATAAACAAGACATTTTTTTGGTACAGTTTTGTTCCTTGTTGTCCACCATGTTAGCCACATCGATTTTGTCCTACATGCCAGTCCTGTTTCCTGCTAAGGGCAAAATTACCCATCTGCGTTGCCTCGAAATGATGCCTGCCTCGATACAACCACGATACAATGTAATAGATAAAAGTTCAATGACAACAAAGTATGACTGTGTAGAATTATGCTAATTTCTGAGACACAAATCTCTCTAGCAATGGCGTTGGCTTGCTAGAATGTAAACAACAATTGAAAAATGTAATTACAAATTGCAGATAATATAATTTAGATGGAGAGCTTGTGAAATTGTGATGGGCAAGCAGTCTCATTTATGATTACTTACTACAGCATAATAAAATGGAGCTAATATCACGATTCATTTTTCTGCCCCATGATACCTGTTGTCACATTTTTGTATTGCTATATATTGAATTTCGATATATCGTCCCATCCCTAATTCTAGGAATTATCAGCGCAGTTGAAATATGACCAATCATATGACTCAGTTGTAACTTCCCGTTGCACAATATACAAAAGTGTCCTCTCTCTGGTGTTGATTCCCCCGCCCCCAGTTGAAGGAGAAGCGGCTGGGGAGTGGCGGTGGTGTAGGGGCCATTGAGGAGCTGGAGAACGCCTTCAACCTCGCCGAGGAGTCCTGTCCCGGCATCTCCGACCGCCTTGTCACACACATGATGGAGAGAGTGTGCAGGTGAGCGCTTAATCCTGTTCGACTTTCTACACCAACACCAAGTTAAGATTAACAACAGCAGCCAGTTTCACAGCTGTTGGCCCAGAAATTAATCATTCATAATGCAGTAGAAACCATGATGAATAGATTTGCATTAATCTGTCTAACTTCCCATTTTGTTCCATTCTTGCAGGTTTTCTTTAAATGGTAACACCACCCCGTCTTCACGGTGAAACCCCAGCTGGATGTAACTTCAACCTGCCCCTTTTCTGCCTCCCTGACCCACCCCAACGCCTCAAACAAGGACCACAGAAAAAACACCCTCTTTGATCCCTCAGCCCCCTGCCCCGTCCCCCAAGAGATCTTTTAATTAGTTATTATTAAATATTTTTACAGTTTTTCTTTAAAGAACGGAGAGTATTTAAGACAAAAAAGCCATGACATTTAGAGCGTTGTGTATACCTGTTAGATTGAGAAGAAAAAATCCTATAATAAAGTCTATGGAAAATGTCCCATTTCCTTTGGCTAGTTTCTGTTTGTTTGATATTACTCAGGTTATAACTAAGTCTGAGTGGTTTATCAATACAGTGCTGCTGGCAAAAACAGTGTAAAATAGTTATTTGTATAAAAATTGTACATAGAAGAAGAGAAACTGAGTTGTCATCTGCAACCATAATACACAATATGGAAAAAAGGCATGCAGCAATTACATTTCCAAGAATTACTAATAAAGCAGGTTCATTATAGCATAATAAACATAAAAATAAAAAATGTGCACCAGTCAGTAGTGGTAGGTTCTTTATATACTTATAAATTATGTTCATGTTCTACATCATTTTATACTTCATAGTTCACATCCATGTATTTAAGTTGCATTTGTCTAATGGCTATTTATGTTTATTGCCTTTATGGAATAGTAAATTATATGTGAGCATGTAGGCTTTTTCAGCCAACCTTGCCATATACTGTAATTAGCAGCACCTTGTTACAGTCAGGGCAGGTTCAGTGTTTTTTGTCTGTCTGAGTGATTAACCTCACTCACACTTTTGTGCTTTCTCTTGCTGGTAGTAGGGAGAGCAGAAGGCATCAGCTGACATGTTGATACTTGAGGCTCCTTTCTGCTAGACTGACAAATATATACTATTTAAGTTGTGGCAGAGCGTAACTAGAAAAATCTGTGTTACAGTAGGATAGATAGGAAGCTAGAAGGACATGCTATGAATGTCAATAACCAACAAAGTATTAAAAGCTGTCCAGTTGATAAATGGTAATGTTAAGGTAGATGTATGCTTCTTGAAATTACTTGGACAAGGAGAGATTAAAAAAAAAAGCTTAAGTCACAGAAGACTGCAAGTTTAATAAAAATGTTTATTACAAGATATGCATCAAGAACTTTATGTGGTACTTTATTATTGGATAAAACAGCACAAAGAGGAATGTTAAGAACTTTTTGGCTGGTGAGGGAGATGTTGGCTACATTGACCCCATCGGATCACCTTTAACCTCCTTTGTAGTCATGGAAACCGCAAAGTACTTAGCAATTGGGACAGCCAAAAGTTTATAATTCTCAAAATCTCTTGCCCAGACCCTTGAATGAGAGAGTTATGTCACTGAAACATGGAAGCGCAAAATAGTTTATGGTTCCTGGGATATGACAGAATTCTATGGATAGAACATCCGAAAAGCTGCTGTTGCCTGGCAACATTGTTCTAGAATTAGGCAATTCTAACGGCATGACCTCCACAGAACAGATACTGTCATGTAACTTCACAAAACTGGGGAGGAATACAGTATATCTGCTTGTTGACGTGTTATACTCAATACCACATTTGAATTCAACATGTTAGGACACTCAACACCGATTCACTTTACAATGTAGGGGGACACAGGGAGAAAATAAGCCTTGTTGATTAAAAGCACCCTACAGAGTTACAGTCAGAAACACCCTGGTTTGTCTGTCCTTCATTTCTTAGGTCTACAGGAAGACTGTAGGAGGTCAAGGGTCACAGTGTGTATCAGTCATATCAAATCAGAGGAAGCCCAACAGAAGTAGGATGAAACTGTCCTTACTGACACTGATCTGGGAGTTGCATTAATGGACAAGGTTAGGAAAGGAGAGGGGAAGGTGATCCTAAGACAGCTTTTGAGGGAAAATTCACCTGGAATTGGTTTACCGCACATTGGCAATTCAGACAGGGTCAAGACTTGCGTGCAGACGAGTGGGATAAGAATAACACTGAAGAGGATGGACACTCACAAGTTAAAGGGAAGCTTGTGTTTTCACCTCTTACCAGAGGATCTTCTCTGAAAATGTTATCTTTTGACAAAAAGAATCTTCAACCATTGGCATAACTAATAAAAATGGGTTTAGCCATTTTTGCTCTTGAAAAAAAACAAGAGCTGCTAACTTTTCACAGTACAGTAGTTGACTCCCATTTGAGCGCTCTCCCAGAACAACAGTTAGCACATTATCCGCGTTGGTTTTGGGGCCAAAAGGACCGCCATAAACAACAGCACTGAGGAGCAGCAGCAAGACTTTGGCTTTCTCAATAGCAAAAAGGAAACAAAAACAGAAGGAAAAAATAACATCCCAGTGGCTTTGTATTAAAAAAAAAAAGATATGTCTCCATGTTTAAAGATGGGTCATATTACTTCATTTGAGTAACTGGCAATAATTCAATAAATGAAGAAATAAAAATATGGAATTTTAGAGAGAGAACCGTGTGTAAATATATAAACATAATACTGTTTGAATATATATATGTATAAAAAAGAAATCCAAATCCCATGTAGGAGTGAAATAAACTAAGATAGTGGCAAGCAGTAAGAGTCAATGACCAGTATCCTTCTCTAGCTTCCGCTCCTTTTCTGCCATCGTCCGTCTCTGGTCAAACTCAAGCTGTGGCTCAAATACCTGAGAGGAAAGAAAGAAGGAAGAACAAGACATGTTAGCATTCACATCTTAGGATTCTTAACATCAAGTCAGACCTCTGAAAAGATCAGCATTTAATGTTAACCGTCTCATTTGTGTATTCAAGTTGCAAAAGCAGAAAATTGGGTGTACCACTGTTCAGGTGTAAATATAGTGCAGTGTGCTGCTCTGTGTTTGTGTCAGAGTGAGTGTTGTGTGTGTAGGTCCTGCTCACATCATGGGGGTTTCACACGTCCTCTCCGTCTCCCTGCTTCTGCATCTGGGCCTGCATCTTGGCAATCATCTCCTGCATTCGTCTCAACTGTACAGGGATGACATGGGTACAACAACTGCACTTACAACAAGAACAAAGAACATTCATTTGGGCTTTGATACACAACCAAGAATTTGAGGCCATGTAGATTGGCAATTTTGTGGAATTTATCAAGATTTTCCCCCTTAAACTTAATTCTAGCCAACAGTGTTATCATTAACTGTCCCACTTACCAATCACTGACTAGAAACCAATACTGCCATTTGGACTGCTTGAATATAAATCAACTATGAAATTGTCTTTTACCAGAGTAAGACAGAGAACATACATAGGTACATTGCCATTGAAGCTCTGAATTCATTGCATTGAATGTCTTGTGTCAATGTATTGCTAATGTTTACATGTGCACAATTTTGAAATTGAGACCGGTAGGACAGTGTACGTGTAAGAGAGTTTTAGGATGCTGAACAGCATCAGAGCAAAACAGGTGCATCTAGGGGAAAGGAATGCCCTCTAAATAAGGAAAAAGTAACGGCTGAAATATCCCACCTCAGCCTCCTTCTCCTGCAAGATTATATCCTTGTCCATTTCCTCCGGCTCTGGTCCCTTCCTGGAGCAATGACACAGGTATAGTTACGGGCTACAGAATCAACATCCAACAGCTCTACAGAATGTACTGGTAATAATCACAAATAATAGTAAGTTCATATATTGAATGTGTGGTCAGAGAAGTTTCCATACAGTGTAAAATCACATTGTGTGACAACAATTTATAAAGCATCTTGATGACAGAATCAGCAGAGAAGTAGGGTGGAGTGAGAACTCCAACATACATACAATGTGCATGTATGCCTGCGTGTGAGAAAGCGCATGTGGTGCCATTTCAAGTAGCATCAAGCAGACATGAAAAAGCAACATATAGAAAGTGAAAAGGGAGTCAGTGGGTTAGTGAAGTTTTTCTTTGAAAGAAGATCACGGGAGAAAAGTGGGAGTCTACAACAAATTACTACAAAGAGGTGAAAGAGGCAAGCTACAGAGGCAAGATTCAAGAGAAAAGCGGCAAGTGCAAGAGTCAGGGGAACAGTGATACCTCCCCCGTAGAAAAACGGTACCTCCAACAGTCCACTCATGGGATTGGACAAATCAAGACCAGACAGCCATCATTGGACAGATGGCGAGGCAATGGGAAGACAGTAAAACCACTCCCTTATCCTGGGTTGGCTTTAGAGGAAAGTCTAAAAGAATCTTTTTGGTCTACATTGAAGGTTAAATGATGATATACCCACACTAGGTTAAATGACATACATAGTAATCCTATTTACAATCTCTAAAGTTTCTCAAACTACACATGCTGTCCAACTACCTACTAACCATGTTAAACCATAACAGCCCATAATAAGGTTCAGTTCTAACTCACTACCAGGGCCAATTTGTGTACAGTAAACATGCAAAATGATGAGTTAGAGCTACTGTACTACAGAACTGTAATATTAATGTAACTAGTTAAATAACATAATATGAATCAATAACAGAAGAAAAAGAATACAAGCCATTTTCTGCTACCACAGTTTCAGCCTGACTGGGGGAACATTATCCCTTTATATTTATATCCCTTTATAGTTCGTTTCTGTATACAAAAGGCTTGTGACTCTAGCTGGCTTACATTACAGCTGTAACAGTTACCTTCCAGCTGTGTGTGTGTGTGTATGTGCCTGGCTATGGCGCTTTGGTGGATTTATAATACCACTGTACATTATGGGAGGTCTGCTGTTTGAGGTGGGGGAGGTGCAGAAAGGCAGGCTGACAGACAAGTACGTACGCAGGAGACAGAGGCAGAACGTAACCATGGGAGGACAACCTGCCGCCCCGTTTGAGGCGCTCCGAGCGGAAGTTCTCATAGTGAAGGTCCTGGGTCACTTCCTGCAGATCCTGCATGTGGGTGCTGGGGGGGGTTGTGGAAAACCGATCAATAAATACTCTTACAGTGTAAAGAAAGCAACAATCAATCAGTGTTTGACAGAGTTAAATGGGCATCTGTGGGTGCTGGTGGTGATGTCAATGAATCAATGCATGATGAAGTTGCTCTACATTATGTCATGCAATCACAGGCATAAACAACACAGAGGGCATTGCTTTGAATAGCATAAATACGAGCCATACATAAGCAAATGTACAGCACACCACCTGTCAAGTGCATCCCACAGAGAGAAACGTACACTAACCTGCCCAATGGTGCAGGTCAATATTGAATCACATCTCTCTCAAAGGAAGGCAACACCACACAACAGAGCAGAAGAGCAGCCATGTTACTCGGCATCAAAATTTTGATGGACACATGGACAGTGGCGTTTTGGAAACATACCTCTGCACAACCGACAGGATAAACTGGCAAAATAGAAAGAAACCAGCTGGACCGAGAGGGCACATGACTAACCACTGGCTAAACTATGCTAACTTGACAAACATGACACACAACATGAATACTGCAATCATAAGCTGTTATGTAATATCTGGCCTATGGGTCATGCATGTCTGTGTAATTGTATGCACTTTGCTATGCTTTGTGTAAGACAATGACTTTTTTGTCACAACCAGGCACTGACCAAGCGACAGGCATGTTTGGTTCATTTTTCTTTTTTCCTAGGTCTCCTTGCCAACTATTGCTAGTCCAACTAAGTTAGTTAGCTTTGTGCTAAGCAAACAATATTTTTCTCTCCTCTCCTGCTTCGGTTGGCCGTGCCCCATCTTTGAATTAGCCACCCCCTGACATAATGTTGTTTGTCTAGCACTCAGTGTAGTGCAAGGCATGTTGGAAAACTGAGTCTCTCAAATATTTCAGCAAGCTGGCCACTCTTGTTTTTCTCGGTTTCTCTCCACACAGTTTCTAGCAAAACTGGAATACATAGGCATGGTTAAGCGTGTTCATGTCTGTTAACTCTCTCGGTGTCACCTTCCTTTAAGTCTTACTTTTGTTCTTCTCATAACAATTGGCAAGAATAAGGAGAGGACTGAGTGTGAACCTGTCTTCTGGTTAACCACTCACATCAGCATGGTGCGCAGCTTGAGGAAGTCGTTGTGTTCTGGGTTCTCCACCTCCACCACTCCCCAGGGGTACAGGCGACCCCTCACCTTCTTCCCCTTCGCCTCAATCTGCTGGTTGGATCCTACCACTGCAAATGGGATGCTAGCCTGGAGAAGAGCAGTGGTACAAAAGGATGCTTGTCATAGTTCAATCACCCACATAGATAATTATGACACTTATAATGATAAGATCCTAGAGTAAAGACATTTTAATTCTGTTTTATTAGAGGATACAGGTGAGAGCCCAAACCAAGTTGACCTTTATTACTCCTGACAAAATCTTCCATCCCTGGGGTAAAATAATATCAACTTATGTTGACTTTAGTTGGAAAGGATTCAGTGGTGAAAAGCTTTTGGCAGCAGAAGGGAGGGTTTACCTTGAGGATCCTGGTCTGCTCTTTGAAGTCCTCATCCTCATCTGACTCGGCATCAGGAAGGTGGTAGATCTTGATGCCATGTTCATCAATCTCATCCAAAATCTAAAGGACCGAACACAGGTAATTAGGCTTTACATACATGAATAAGGACCTATTATATCCTGTTTGCACAGGACTGAAGACTGAAAGAACTTTACTGATATCCTTGGTGAGAGAAAAACACTTTAGCTTGATGACCTTTAAGAAAGACACTTCTTTTAATGAAAACAATTTTTGACAAGTCTGCCATCACACTGCATGTCCCGTTGGGGTTTATCTGTCTTTTGGTCTTCCATTTTTAACAGAATACCTCATCATGGTACAGTGTTTACAGTACATATTCTGATGCACTGGAAGGCTATAGCAGTGATGAATGATAATTGCTAGTTTCATCTCAGTAATTGGAAAAGATGCTGCACAATGGTCCACTCTGTTGTCCTCACCCTGCGCTTGAGCCTCTCCCTCTCCCTGAGGGTGAGTGTGTCAGCTTTGGCGATGACAGGGACCACATTGACCTTATTGTGGATGGCCTTCATGAACTGGACATCCAGGGGCTTCAGGCTGGGAGGGACAGGAAACAGACGGGCAGATGGGTGAAAAGAGATGGAGGGTACAAGTGAGGATTTATGAGTGGCAGAGAGTGAAAAGAGGGGAAGTTGTGTGTTTAATAGTGAAACACAGGGGAACTTGACTGCAACTTTTATGAACTGAAACGTTACGCGTGTGCAAGCGTCTGCCTCCGGACTCACCCATGGCCCAGCGGGGAGATAAAATAGAAGCAGCAGTGAACTCTGTTGTCTACGATGTGTCTACGATTCAGACCACTCTCATCGTGGAGGTAGCGCTCAAACTGGTCGTCGATGTAGCTGATAATGGTGCTGAAACTGGAAAAGAAAGAATACATGTCACAGTATACTATTACCAGAACGAATATGTGCCGGAAACAAATTCACCTATTGCTCTCCTTAATTCACAAACCTAAACTAAACTGTTCAAGATTAGTGGACCATTACTGTCCATGATCACAGGATTAACATTATGTGAATTCTGTTCCATTTAAAAATACCTCTTTCCCTCATCACCAGACTCCCTAAAAGGATTTCATACCAGTCCTGGCTGTTGATGGCGTCTCCGTATCCTGGTGTGTCAACCACAGTAAGGCGGAGCTTCACTCCTCGCTCCTCAATTTCCACCGTAGACGCCTCGATCTGAACAGTCCGTTCTATCTTCTCTGTCAACAGAAGAGGAAAAGAGCAAATAAAAACAAAGCAGTGAGAAGGTTAGAGAGATACTTGGTTGGGCGTTTAGGTCACTGGCTCTTTAGGTTAGGAATAATGTGCATGAAATTTAACTGAATGGCTCCACTAAGATCAGTTTGAGTCAAGTTTGTGCTTGTGTGTGTGTGTGTGAGTCAAGTCAAGCGTCAAGTCAAGGTACAAAAAAACAGTTAAAAACAAGGATCATAAAATCAAGAGACAGAAGTAGTGCATCACAAACTCCTGTTTGTGCACCTGTGTGTGTGTGCGTGCGTGTGTGTGTGTATGTTTTACCTGCCGCTCCAGGGATGACTCTCTCAGGGTACAGGTCAGTGAGGAAGAGGCTGTTGATCAGAGTGGATTTTCCAAGTCCAGACTCACCTATTGACAGAGGAGACAATAAATAACCATCATCATCCTAATGATTGTCTGGTTAGGGGAATTCCTCATCTCTCCTCCTAAGCCTAAACCCAAAAAAACAACAACAACAACAACAACAAAACAAAGAGGTAATTCAGGGTTCAGTTTTATCTTTGTCTCTAGTACCAAGTCACTCCAATTTCCAATTTAGGCCACAAATAGAACAGAGGAGATCCTGACTGTACTGCAGGAAACATAACGGCTCCTTGTGACCGACATTAGGCCTCATACAACATGGAAGAATGCATTAGCATGGTGCTAAATCTGGTTTGTCCATTAGTCTTTCCCAGAACTATCTCAGGTGGTTAAGTAAGCAAACCTAGCATTTGAGGAAGGAGTGCTTGTGTTAATAGTCATTCAGTCTTAAAAGTTAAGAGAAAGACTTCTGGTGTATTTCATTAATTTTACCAGCAAGGATTAACATTGTTAATTACATAACATTATCATCTTCATGTAAGTATTCAGGCAAAAAGCTCAAGTTTGCACATGAAACTAAACTCTAATTCTCCATCATGCTTGCTGCATTAGGCTGCTCTTAAGTTATTTGCATTTCATTTACTCCTTCATTCATTCATGACATTGATGATGTGCCTGTGGAGAAAGCAACAGTATGTGCTTAGCTGCCATGTGTATTAATGTCATTTAATTAACTTCAGTTTTTTAAGTTGACAACTTGACTATAGTAGCAGTATGTTTTTATTAGCCTGGGTCCCACGGGACAGAACTGATTTCTCATTTGGATCCCAGGTTGAAAAGAAACGTTCATAGTGTTTCCTGTAGAATTTTTTGTGTCTGGGGGGTCGTGATGATGAATTTTCATTGTATTTACATTTTTTCTAACTGTGGGGACAACTTTCCAGCTGTGGGGGGCACCACAGCTAAATAAATGTAAAGGAAACACTTATTTAAGAACTCTGCTCATAGAAGGTTAAACAAACACTCCATAAGTATTCTTGCAGTAGTGGGAGAGGCAGGCCAAGTCCACTGTGAATCAATCCCCCAAGGCCCACAGGCCACATTCCTCACTAGTTTATTTTAAAGCAAAGAGATGAGCAGTGGACAAGAGGGCTTCTACCCTCCCCCATATAGAGAGGCAGGGGTTGTGTGTGTTTGTGTGTTTGTGTGTGCGTGTGTGTGGGAGGGGAGAGGGGGGAGGGGGGAGGGGGGGCTGTCACACAATCAGAGAACTCACATCCAGAGTTTACATTGCTGCTGACACCAGCTGAACAAGTACACTAAATGTGACATGGGCCATATCCTGCTGATCAAAAAGCCTTCATGAACACAAATATACACTATTCATGCACACAGGCTCAAAGAAAACACACCTTGCTTACTCACTCTATGACATACAAACAAAAGGAGCTATGGCGGTTTTGCACAGAAGACAATGTGTTGTAAAAATGTCATGAGTAGGAAATTAGGAATAGGAAGTATACAAGAGTAGCAACTGATCAACTCAAACATCACAAGGTTTATGAATAATCAGCTAGTTATAAATCTGAAAACATCTAATAAGCAAGTCGTGAAGCTGAAAGAGTCATAACACTCATGTCTTCACATATCTAGGACAACATACCATGCACTGAGAGAAAATCTCTCATTTCCTCTTTGACACTCAGATAAGTTACTCTCTTTCCATTAAACGCCAAGAGACAAAAAAAACAAAATGCATTCCTCAAGTGTTCATGTTTACTCTAGCTGTGACATTCCTAAAGTGCTTACAGTCTGAGAGGGGCTCTTGAACCGCGTTGTCACTGAGATTCATGTTAATTTTCCATGCTAAATATAATTAATAACCCATAATGACACAAAAAGGATGAAGTATGAGAGAATGTCAGAAGAACTGTGACAGCACACTCACCAACGACCATGAGGGTGAACTCAAAGCCCTTCTTGACTGACTTGCGATGAACCTGATTAGGCAGGTTGGCAAAACCAACGTACCCCGGGGTCTCGGGGTTGGTGAACTGCCCCTGCTTTGGAATAAACATAACAAAGCGATACAAGTCAGTAATAACTCTTCAATTCTTGGTGTTAAATTCAAATTAAATTCAAAGAGAATATTGCTTTGCGCATAATAAACACTTTGACTGGAACTTATCTTTGTCACATGATAAACCCAAATTCAGGCCTGTTTTAAGTTGAAGAAGGTTTTGCTTTGCATAATAGCAGAAACATGACAGCCAGCTATCACTGCTGGAGCAGAAACCTCTGAGAAGACATCTGTTCACTAACAGCTCATATGTTTAGAGGAGGCAACACTGACTTGATCTGCTGTCTATTTGCAAAAGACCGTCCGCCCATCATTCCAATGTTTATGACCCTTTACTACATGTAAGGAGAAGAGTGTTCAGACTGGTAAAGAGGCTACTGGGTGGGCCAATAGGATATTGTCTAACAGTACTTGTGATACCCACAATGCAATGCAGTGGAAAATTCAAATCAAATGTACATTTTTGCTTATTAGTTAGCTAGTGTTTGGCTACGCTGTTTAATAAGACTACAAACCCTCCCTTCCCCCTGCTTTCAGCAGAGCAGTGTGACTGATAAGCCTGAGAAAGCAGTGTGTTCTCGTTCTGCCTTCAGGCCTTTCAACTCAGGCTGCGACGCAACATGAGTCATGGGGAAGAAGATCAGCACTGAGCATCTGTCTGAATGGCCCAGCATTGACCGAGTAGTATTTCTCTGTGGCACTCACTAGGGATGTCTTAAGAACAACACTAAAATACAGGAAATATTGGGAGAAATGCAGGAAAGCACAAAATGTCATATAGAAATGAATGGAAATTCTGGGTCCATTTAATCCCTAAAATGAAGTCTAACCCTAAAACAGGATAGATTGAACAGACAAACCCTTGCTTTCTCATATTACTGCTGAGCCATTACACAAGAAAGACAGTCAATGAAACAGAAAAAGGAATCTGGTATTACTGCATTGTATCAGTTCAGATGGAAAATATCCATTTAGTTGTTCTCTGGGGCTTACCTTCATTTTGTCTGCCTGAGACATTTTTTCTGCTCTTTAAACCTGTAAGAGGAAAGATTTGATTACACACTGACTGACATACTTTGATAGAGCTCTTCAACAAGCTATTGCATCTTCACAACGCACTAGGTCTACAGACCTTTTATAAAATGGAGCTAACCCATAGTAGGACTAGAGGCCTGTTTGTGTGTGAGACAGGAAGTCTGGTTTGTGCTCAGAATGGTTTGTGAGAGAGCTGTGTCACCACTAAAAAATTGACACTCTTTTCCTGTCGGTTGCATGGGCAGATTACAACAACGGCCCACTGCAAAACTTTGACTTGAAGATAAGAGCTGTTTTATGTTACCCATCCCAAAGGCTCTACAGTTAGTATCCTATGTGGTTAATACCTGGCTAGCAGTTGCAGCTGTTTTCTCTGTCAGTGACTTTTATGCAAACCGCCCAACTGAGCTGAAATTAGCTGTCTGGCGTGATTATACCAAACATAGGGCCACCCCATTCAGACTGTGCAGAGGGGTTTTAGTAGTGTCTAGTCATTATCTAATCCGCTGGGATAAAAACGACAGAAGTTGCTAGTTGGCCAGGCTATAGTAACGCTTTACTTTGTTGCCTGGTCAGAAAACTAGCGTCAACTAACGTAGACTTTCTGCATTGGAAATGCATTTAAGCTAACTTATCTATAGAATCCTAACAATCTGAATCAGAGTTTAAAATGAGAATCTGTAGTTAACGTTACGCCCCTGAGAGTCGACGAGTGACTGATATTGGAATGGGAGTTCAAATTAACTAACGGCAACGAGCTAATGTAATGTGAAAGAGTGAAATGCACGGATGCTAATTTCTGCCATGAACTGCTGCCATGAAAACCTTTGTATCTGATGTGAATGGCTGGTGCTGCAAAGCGCTAAAAATGTCAAACTAACTAAAATCAAAGCGATTTGACAACGGTCGCTATTCATTAAAGCTAAAGGCAAGCTAGCCTTAACCACTAACGTTAGCTAAGCGGCTTCTCTCGCAGGATGTTAGTGTCGGTTTAGCTACGATACCGTGAACAAAACACGACTCAAACAACTTAATTCGCGATGAATTGCTGAAATATGTTGCGTTACCTTACAGACCGCCTGTAACGAGTAATACAGAGAGGTGCAGAGAGACTGGCTGGGGATGAACCGTAGACTTGTGGCGGACACCTCAAATTCTTCAGATTCCGGTGCAGCTTCCTTAGCACGGACCACAATGCACTGGGCGCGAGCAAAGGCAGGGCCAGCACCGTGAATAGCTTTCTACTATTGATAGTAGCAGCCTACTGGTTTAATAATTACAGAATGTATTATAAATAGCAGCTCATTATAAGCCATGAACATTATGATGAATTGGTAACACTTAGAGGAAAGACACATGAACAATCATGTAAACAATTGCCCCAAAAGAAAAATCATTATAGTATTATAATATTACCATAGGGACTTATATTATATATATTTTTGCTGTGATATTTGTATATTATCCTTCTAAAATATACTATAGGACTGCCATGGTTCTTCTCATTTTTTTATCCTCTGTTTTCTTTGCCTTTTCCCAGTCACCATCAATGTGGAGTTCATTCCCATTCATTTCCCCATTGACAAGTACAAAATAATTATTCAGTCTTCACTCAGCAGCCTGGTAAGTGCATGGACTTCAACAGAACAAGCAGCTGGCTAGGTGCTTAGCTGCTTAAAAGCACTAAATAAAAACCTTCAGTGCTTGGTGAGAGAGGGAAAACATCCCATTTTGTGTAGCTATTAGGTTTTGTCAATTTTAATAAAGCCTAATTGTGGAGAGGGGAGAGGTCATATTTGTTGCATATGGTCTCACACTTACAGTCTGATTTAAAGTGGAATATCATAGTATTGTTATTGTGTGGGACAGTCCAGTGAACATGAACCATTTACATCCTATAGCCAGAAAACAGAGAACTATGACTTGAAACTCTGATGTCATGAACATGTAAAATCTGAGACAGTGATTTGTGAATTAATTTAGTGGATTCACTGAATGTTTGAATTATTATATCCAAATGATTTTTACTGTACAGTAGTGTTATCAGTTCTGAAGCAGAAAATGTCGCCTGGGTGCTTTCACAGTCACCTTTACAGAGAACTGATACTTGAACCTGTCTCAGTGGCAGCTGGCCAATAGAGGGCGACAGAGCTCCTGGTTATACTTTCACTGAAAAATAGTTGATTGAATGTGAATGCCCCCTGGACAAAGCAGCTAGCCACAATATTTGTTTCAAAAGGAGTCCCACCTTCATTCTCACAGTCTGTTTACTGTGTTGTAACCTGACTGTATTTGCACACACACACACACACACACACACACACACACACATCCTGCTAAATTTATTTCTAAAATGAGGATCCTTTTAAGATCATTGTTAGCCTACTCTATATTTTTTGAGAGCGAGGCTTGGCAGGTGAATACAGATATGGAAACCACTATAAAGTGTAAAGATGTCCCTTCAGTTTTCCCCTTAAAAGGTCTTCAGAAAGACACTAAACCCAGTGTATGTTGCTCTGCATAAGAGCATGAGCTTAATATATAAAGAAATATCTAGTATGTAAAAAATAATAATAATTGTGCCTTTGGAAATGTGAGGTCCATCCACAAGGAGAGCAAAGGAAACTTGAACAAACAGGACCAGGAAAATGTCCTCTCCCTGTTTCAGTCGCTACAGCTCCTCTGTCATCTTGTATTATTATATCTTGTAACTAATATGAAGTCATTAAAGGTGCTGAGAGACTACATTATTAAAGCTGAACCTTATGTTTATGTGTTGAATGAATTATGGTGCTTGTTTTCTGATGTATTGTATACCCACATGTATCATGTCAGGGCAGAGTGTGAACAAAGTGGATGACCAACTTACTGGATGTGTTCCTTCCTGCATAATAGGTTTGTCCTTTGTTTCAAACAGTGAACATTACAATTTAAAACCAAACTCTTGTCTGTGTCCTTTCCTTTGAGCCCCACAATTAATTCACTGATTCACTGAAACTGAAACTCAGGTTTTGAGTCATACATCGCGTCCGGTTTCATGTTTGGTGCGTCTGTCTGGGTCTGACACGCACCCGGTGCATTCATATTATGGTAAATCATGATGTCCAGGCTTTACTAAGACACCTTAGCTTCACTCTACAATACTGAATAGTGCTGAATCGGGTTCGGTTTGTCACCACTTGCTGATAAATCAGACTGTCTTGCTCACCCAGCTGAGCTAATGTCCACCAGCTGGCTAATAGCCAAGTTCAGAGGAATGTAATGTGATGCGTGGCAGCAAATTCTTGACACGCATGTTTAACTTTGCTGTCGTACTAAAAGAAAATAACTTCATGCTATGTTCAGACAATTTTCTCGTATTACAAAGTCTATTTTCTCAACCTCCAGCATCTTTCTTACAAGCGGCTCGTTGGTCTAGGGGTATGATTCTCGCTTTGGGTGCGAGAGGTCCCGGGTTCAAATCCCGGACGAGCCCACCTTTTTGCTGCAGCTAAACAGCGTCTTTATCAAATAATACAATTCCTCCGGTCCGTATGTTGCTTTTGTGTTATATGCCATTTATCTGCAAAAATACGCTTTGTTGTTTGTCAGCTGGTCATGTCTGTGGACTGTAAAGCGCTGTTACACTGGCCTCTTGTGGGCTTCCTCAGTACTGCAATTACTAGTATTAAAGTTTATTTCAAGTTGCCATTTATTATAAACTGGACTCTGGACTGGCCGTTTTTGTATAAGGCGTCATTTCATCTGTAACCTACTAATCCTATAATTTAGCTTCATACATTTCCATTTGGGCTCTAGTATGGTTGCTCATTCTCTCATGCAACAAGGATAGGTTTTGTCATCATCCACGTGTATCATCCACAGTTTACTACAAGATGGAAACCATTTGGACACAGGATGAATTAAATCAAAGTGTTACAAGGGCGATGCTCAGTTCGGGGACAGAGGGTCTCTAAATCTAAGTCCTCCTTTAGGTCCGCTATCTGCTTTACTTACTGCATAGACTCCACGTCACCTGTGTAAAGGGAAAGACATCATTTGGTTCCCACAAGCTCAGAAAATGTGCTTCCAAATGAACACAATCATCTCTTCTGGGCACCAAATCCACCTGCCTACACTCATTCTCGACATAATCTCACTCCAATGGCACAGGAGGAGCATCTGGGAGACTTAAAAATATGCTCACTTTCATGCTTGTCTGTCCTGGCCCAGTTGGGGCTTATCTGAGCCTGCTGTTGTGACAGCGTCTCCGGTCCCATCCCTCCTGTCTGGCTCAGGACAGCCACCGCTCTACTTAACATGAGTCCAGGCAATATCTCGGTAAATACCAGCCTCTTCTCCCTTTCTGTGGCAGCAAGCATATCATCGCCGCGGGAGGAACACTGTTTTCATTATACCATAAGCCTCTTAGTGGCACCATGCTCTGTCATTTGCAGAAGGGCCTCATATTATGAAGCGCATGAGGATCTCTATATTTTAAGTGCCTCTCCCCCGTACCCGCCCTCTTAACACGGCACCAGGAATCCTGTTCTGCTATGAATAAGAATGGAAGTTGCTGATAATTCCCGGGTTTTTAAATGGACACTGGAATGTAATCCCATACCTCGAAGAGAGAGAGCAAGAGAGAGAGAGAGAGAGGGTTAAGCATGATAAGAGGAGAGAGAGACGAGGGAGGGAAGAGGAGATAGAGAGAGAGAGAGAGAGAGAGAGAGGTGGAGGAGAGAGGAAGAAAGGCATAGAAAACAGCAGTTTCGTGCAGTGGTGTTGGCTTCCTGGTAGGCAGGTTGTTATTTTAGTTTTTAGTGAACATTTTGCCTCATAATTAGTAATAGACAATCTAATCAAATGTGAGGGGAGAGGAAGATGGAGATAGAGGAGAATCAGTTGCACAACGCTAAAATAGTCACTTTCATCAAAGTGTTTCCAACAGATTTGTCTTCCGCAGTTCCAGTTCTTTCAGTTTTCTAGTCTTTTAGCAGGCTATTCCATGCAGCGGGGTCAGAGGTCATGAACATTTTCTTACCCATCTCTGTCCAAGTTGTAGGGACAGGCAGCAGAAATGATTTGTGGGACCACAGACTATATTGTCCATCTTGAGACTGACTATTGGTAGATAAAGTCAAAACTCCAGTAAAATATCTGTATGTAAAGTTTCATGCTTGCCTCTTTCAACATTGACTTTTCCCGTCTCATCAGAAAGTGACACACTGAATTCATAAAATTCTTCTCAGATGACTTTTTTCCATGCTTCAATGATCTCTCTCTCTCTCTCTCTCTCTCTCTCTCTCTCTGTGTCACACCTTACCTCCACCCTCTCCATTAACTCCACCACTTCATGCGGCGCCTAATCAGCTGAAAACATACAGCTTCTCTTCCTCCTGCTTAAACCTGGACACTGATAACTTTCCCACCAATGGCTCATTTGCATACAGTAACAGCTAGTCTTTTAATCAAGTCGTCGCCTTAATACCTGAAGGTATTAATGGCTTTTCTCAGCGTCTCCCTGAATCACAGCAGATCATCCCTCTGCAGCGATCACACTGGATGTCAGAGAGTCGCGTTTCTCTGCTCCCCGAGTATTGGCAGAGGTATGAACCTCTGGCAACCTAATTTAACTAGGCAATTAATACAGCTAAAGAGGACAAATCTACCTTATCCTTATTACACACATACTTGTGAGAGGTGTTTTCCCTTCTCAGCTTGACTATGAATCCCTCAGAAATATTCCAGTTCCTGAGTAGGGTCAGCAAAATCAGCAAAGGACTAGAAACCAGTTCTCTGCTGTAGTAGATTGCAGCATCACTGCATGTTACCCAGAAGTAATATTATAGACAAAAGACAACCAGCATGTGCATTTTGTTCAGATTACAACCAATCCACTTGATAGTTGTGTTAGTTTGAGGGTCATGAGAGATTATTATTTCATTCTTTTGCCTGCTCCTTCAAGCAAATATTCTCTAAATGCGGAAAATGCAGTGGACCCAGAACCAGAAAAAAAGCTTCAACCCCCTCCAGCTTAGTGTCCCTCCCTCCACCCCAACCCCATCACCACACCATCATCACCCCCTTAACCAGTCTGCCATTTAAAGTAAGCAGCGGCCTGCTTAGCCGGCACCTTTCACTTTTCAAGCAGCACTTAATTTACTGCAGGACATTTTAAATCTCCTGGCTGTATGGCACTGAGTCGCTGACAAATGCCTGGTTGCAAATGTATCTCATTGACTGCTGACTCGGTTGTATTACAAGCCGGCTGATAGGGG
Organism: Centroberyx gerrardi; assembly: GCF_048128805.1. Lineage (NCBI taxonomy): Eukaryota > Metazoa > Chordata > Actinopteri > Beryciformes > Berycidae > Centroberyx > Centroberyx gerrardi. Next base: position 11,276,649 of record NC_136009.1, read on the forward strand.
CTGCCACAGTAATATGGCCCTCAGGTTTATCCTCAGATGTTGGAGGAAGTGTATTAATTTAGCCTAGATGGGGCCTTATGAGAGCGTACCGGCAGGCTGCGATGAGCCCATCTCTCTCTCTCTCTCTCTCTCTCTCTCTCTCTCTCTCTCTCCCTCGCTCTCTCAACCCCCCTCGGGATTGAAGCTATCTGCCACAGAGCCAAAGCATATTCCACCATCAATGTGTCAGGGGGAAAGCTATTAAAACCGCTTTACTTTTCCTAAGTATCATGAGAATAAGCACAAGATTTAGTGAAATCCCCCCCAGAGCCCGGAAAATCTTGGGGATTTTCCCCCTGAAATGTTTCCTAATGGACCGCTCAGAAGTGTCAGAAACTCTTGTCAGACTTGAACGGTTGTTTTTTTTTCTTGAAAGATGCCTAGGAGTCTTGCGCCACTTTGGATTTCTATGTATTTATAGGGAGCTGAAATGACAAAATTTGAAGTATGGATGCTTCTGAACTTTTCATATTATCAGATAGGATGTGGAGCAACCACAAACACATTGAACAGTATACAATAACAGGGTTTCAATGTAGACTATAGGGTTAAGAGAAAATCATTTCCCTCCCTTCAACTCACTGATTTTCACAATCAGCAATGAAGGAAAAGTGACAAAAAAAAAGATAAGAAGGAAAAAGGGGGTGAAAAGGTTTTGGGCCTGTAGCACATCACGCCTTTCTCCATCAGGAATGAGGTTTACCACGATGTGCAGCAAAGCACAACAAATTGATCTGGTAAGTTGTAGGTGAAGCAAGCTGTATATAGATAAGGATATAGGCATTACTGCTCACAGTGAAAACACTGACAGACCTGAGCAGCGGGCCACATTTCCATATGAGGACCTTGGCTTTGCTTTTATCACGTCTGCCTCTTCAGCCTTGCATCATGATCTTATCGGAGTCTGTTCGGAGAGTCTGGGAACTTGTATTTGCGTGTCAATAATTCATTTTCTCCCACTCCTCTGCTCTCTGCTTGACTGTGGATAATCCAACAGAACAGAACGGAGATAACAGGAGAAGAACGCCCGCTCCAGTCACCAATACACATCATCAAAATGTAGGGGATCTGAGAGGCATCCAACCAAGTCCTATTAAAAATGTACAATAGATGAATGTGAAAATTGCATAGACATATCTTAGGACCTTGTTTGTTTATTTTATTCATTTATTTTGTTTAATTTCACCTTCTTTTTTTATTATTATTCAATTAAGAAACATAATCAGTGAATAAATTCTGGGCCTTTTTGGGCAGTGGGCTGACCTGAGAGCTGCAGAAAACCCTGTGGTTTGTCCAGCATCTTTCTATACAGCCAAAGTGAAGGTAGTTCCTCTTTGTCCAGGTCTCTCTTTCAACAATGGGATAGATAAGAGATGATATGCACATATAATCCATCAAGGATTCAATCTACTGTAAGTTAATTTTAATATAACACACCACTGGACATGCTTCAGGTTCAGTGGACAATACAGTTGTCAAACACCTCAACCACTCAGAGAAACAATGGCATATGTAATCTGTGATTTTGGCAAACAGCGAGGCCAATAACTTTTCAATTAATCAGTGAGGTGAATTTGTATTAAACATCAGCATTTTTTTACCACAGCATGGAGTTTAGCTGATAGATTCCTTTCTTGTCGGACAGAAATTGGCACGCTCCCTGGCCAGAGCGCCCAACCTGTCTCTTTCTCCTCTGTGTCGTCTTTCATTTCCTTTTCACCCCCAGGTCTTTCTGTACCTGTCAATTTCTTTCTACAGTGTGACTCCTTAATCCACCTGAGTGCATGGAGGACAGTTTTGACATAAGAAGAAAAGATAGACTCCTAAGGAGAGGACCAGTATCTTTAGAGCCCGGGGGATAACCGGATTACGACGGCCATTTTGTGCTGCTGGCAGTTTTTCTTATTACCCGTTTCCCCCCCTCATCTCTCCGGAGTTGAAACGCCGCCCTTTCTTAGAAGTCACACCAAACACTGACTAGTACACAAAAAGACTCCCTACAAAGCCCACACTCTCTGTTTCCCCCAAATCAAACTGCTGATAACTTTACCCAGAAATAAAACAAACTTGACCAACGATGGTATCTAACGGCTTCCAAGAGACAGCTTAAATACAATCACATAATTTGCTCATGCCATCCTTCGTGTAATCCATCTCTCATGTTGTCGTGCCTCAGACACTCTTTCTCCTCACTGTCGAAAACTCTCAAAGACATTGTTCCTCTGTGGAAGTAATCATTGCCTCTGTGTGGCGGTGGGCGCCTCCTGCGTCTGCGGCCTGAACCCACAGCACAGTAGATAACGGCACAGAGAGCAGAGAGATCAACTGTCTGACCCCTGCTGCCAGCCGGTTTATCCCTCCAGCCCGTCTGCTCCAAAGAAACACAGCTTGCCTCCCAAAAATGCTTTTTGAAAACGTCTTATCATCTCCACCACTGATGCGGTGTGCGCCACTGGATCTTTTATGTCCATTTATTTTGCCTTTGAAGAGGCCCGCCGCGCCATTGATTGTCGGAGGTAAATGAAATAAAGGCCTCCTCCTCGCCGGTATCCTGATATCTAACCAGAGCCAGCAGCAGCAGCTCCGGCTAACTGCCACAGGTCCGTCTGCAGAGAAACACATCATGCTTCTGTCATGGTAATAATCCTTTTAGGTGGCTTTGTGGAGGCCGAGGGGCTTCCACTTACACATAGACACCCAACTGCACCCAGAAAGACAATATTTAATTCATCCTCCTAAAATTAGCTCCTTAACAGCTGAAGTAATCTACTACATAATCCCCTATGTTATTATTTAGAAATACTGCTATCTTCTGGACAGACAGACCAGTGCACACATTTATACAATGTGTAGATAAGTTGGCTGCTTTATTATTATGGCAATGCCATTCAGGTATTTCTCTATCAATGTCATTTCAATAACAGATAAGATGGCCAAAGTATATATTTGATCAGATAAGGGATAGTAATTATGAAAACTGTAACAATCAATGGAGTCACCCAGGCCCAGTGAATTATGGCTGTGATTAGTATTGATTTTGTTGGCTATGAAGTGATGGATGAGGGAGAGGTGAGCAGCTCATACACATATTAGGAAAATTGCATGGCATGGTAAAGAATGTCTGCGGGTTTCTGTGTTAAACAGGTCAGTTTTGAAGCCAAGTTGATAAACTGAGAAATTAAAACTTGAGGGTGATTATGCATCAAAGATTGTGAGTCAGATTTGAACCTGCAGCAACAGGAGCCTCAGCCCATTGATGCACCTGCACGCCACAGGCTTTGTGCTTTAATTCTATTCAATAAATTGGCTGAGCAGCACTAAAACATGCAGTTCATTCCTCTCAGATCCAATAAATTCAACTTGTGAAGTTCATAACTGAGCAAATAAGGCAGTGGTTATAACAGGACCATGGGCAGCTGCAGTACAAAGTGGCTTCTTTTTTGTACAGATCAACATTTGAATTCCGTAACAGCTTTTTATTTAGATTTTCTATTTTTGTGTGCTGTGTGGCAGAATATGTTGCTTTCTTCACTTGTTCCATGCGTGCCTCCACTCGCCTCAATAGAGATTTGGAGAGACTAAATGTTGGAGAGGAGAAAAAAAAGGGGGGGTAGGCTATCCCTCAGAAATGTTGTACAGTTACTTTTTGTGAAGGGATTACAGTGCTCCCTCTCACTCCCATTGGCTTGGCCCGACGTGACAGTGGAGTGGTGATGTGTGGCTGACATGCCCCGCACCATCCATAACAAGCTTCCAACTTGCTCTTGTGTGACTCCCATTCATGCGCCCTCGCTTTGCGCTTTCGTGGTTTTTCTTTTCCACTTCGTGTAAATGCGTCCAACTCCTTTTGGAATACACGGCTTGTAAATGTTTTCCTAACAAAGCCCAATGAGTAAATATTTATTTCTTAAGTGAATCCGTCTTTGAGACTTGTTTCACCGGTGTGCCACCTTTCCTTTTACGCACGACAGGAGCATGAGCTTTTTGGAGAGGTGAACACTCATTCAAGAACAGGTTTGGTGTGTGTTTTGGTTTATGTCGTGTCAGTTTTGGAAATGGCAAAACCTTTAGATCACATCAAGAGACCCATGAACGCCTTCATGGTGTGGTCCAGAGGCCAGAGGCGAAAGATGGCCCAGGAAAACCCAAAGATGCACAACTCCGAAATCAGCAAGAGACTCGGCGCGGAGTGGAAGCTGCTCTCCGACTCCGAGAAGCGTCCGTACATCGACGAGGCCAAGAGGCTGCGGGCTCAGCACATGAAGGAGCACCCGGACTACAAGTACCGACCCCGGCGCAAGCCCAAGAGTTTACTGAAGAGGGACCGGTTCGTTTTCCCGCTGCCTTCTCTACTCGGGGACGCAGCCGAGCACTTGAAAGGATTTTCCATGGACTCTTTTCTTGCCCCGGGGGAGAAAGCCCGAGCCCTCCTCGCTCCCGCTTCGTCGTCGTACTCGCTCTTGGACCCGGTCGGGCAGTTCAGCACCGGAGCTGTCCCGCGCCTCACGGAGATACCGCACACACTGGCCGCGAGCGCCTTGCCCTACAGCGCGCACACATTTGGATACCAGACTGGAGGGATTGGGGGCTTGGCTTGTCCCGGACAGCACACCCACACCCACCCGTCCCCCTCCAACCCGGGGTATGTGGTGCCGTGTAGCTGTAGCGCGTGGTCTGCAGCCAGTTTACAGCCTCAGGTAGCCTATATTCTTTTCCCGGGCGGCGTGGCCAAGGCGGGCATAGACTCGTACACCTCGCCCAGCTCAAGTGTGTGACACTGCAAGTACAGCACGAGCTTGGACGTTTTGAAAAGGCACGGTCACGATGGAAAAAAGTTTGCGCACAAGGAGGCCTGCTTATGTCTATGGTAATATGGTAATATATAACAGCTACAGTAATCCTATAATACATTTTAGAAGGATACTATACAAATATCACAGCAAAACTGTAAACTACATACATAATATCCGAAAGGAGTATTATAGCGTTACCATAAGAGATAAAAATTCTATAAAGTATGAGATATGGTCACTATAAATTCACTACTGAATACCACAAACACACTATGAGTCCCAACAGTAATATTATAGTGGTTACTCGTTAGGTGTAATACTGTAATATTTATTCCCTGTAAATACACTGCAGAGTAAAGATCTCCAAAACTTTCCAGTTCTATGTGGCTTTATGTAAAAGTGTTATTTTGTTACTCTTGACAAGAAAATAAATTCAAAACAGTTTAAAATAATAGACGTGCATAGACGGTGACCATACATAACACAAAAATCGAATTAATTGATATAAACCAACTGGCCAGCTGACAAACATTTTATTTGTGTCCACATTACCGCCTGTAGTGAGTCCAATAAACATCAAGCTATTCCTCCAAAGTCTCCCTTAGTGGCCATAGGAGGGCAGAGGAAACCTGCAAGAGTCAATCAGTGTTTTTGACATGTTTATTTGTCCTGAGACAGAAAATGAGTTAAGTCTAATTTTGCACTGTTAGGTTCTTTACATTGGGACAGTAACATGTAAACATGTTTTATTTTTAACTGAGATTGGAAATAATAAACTTGTCAATGAAGGACTGTCTTGTAACTGGAGTCTCGTGGTTTTTTTTTTAATGAAATATGGACAGTCAGCTATATGTGAAACAGTCACATATAGCTGACTACATTGTAACCTCATGTCAGAGTGTATATTAATACACTGACACTTTTATATAACCAGCTAAGTCAGTTTTTATGAATGAATCAGTTGCTTCTTGCTTTGTGTGAAAATCTTGGTGTGAGTTGGTAATTTTAGTGATATTATAGTTTTTCTTTGTGTGTTTGTTTGAGATGATCCAGATCACCACTGTTGTTCTTGTTGCAATATTATCAAATACCAGTCCAATACCAATCTAATAGTGATTATTGATTTATTGGATATGTCTCAGAATTGTTTCCAGCTTGTTTACCTTTGTTAGATGTCATTTCATGTCAGATGTCAGGTTATAATAACTTAATTCATATTCATTTGATAAAATGAAGGAATTTCTCTGTCAAAGCAGTTTTTTTTTTTCAAGTTCCCAAGCACCTTTCTTTAATTATTTGAATTCCCATTAGCTTCTGCCAAGGTGACTGTTGATCTCCCTCCAGTCTATACAAAAGACAAAAGTAAAACAAAAAGCAAAAAATAATACAAAACTCCACATCAACTGAAGAAAACCTTGTTACACAGAGCAACCTTCAAATGTGTAAGCCTATCATCACAAGTTTTTCAGTGTATCGTGTGTGTGCACGTGTGTGTGACTGTGAGAGGGAGAGAGAGCGAAAGAGAGAGAGAGGGACTTGAGATAAGAGAAGAATAGAAACTTCTCTCCTCCCCAACTGTTGACAAAGTGATAAGGTGGAGAGAAGTCTGAATCATGGAAATAAAATCAGGTACTGTTTGTTCCATAGTTTGTAAGAGGGAATGAGTCTTCACCCTGAAACAGCCTTAGTCTCGGTGTAAGGCATGACATCATGTGTGGGACACGGCAACGGCCCGTATCCATGAAGTGTATTCATCAGTCTTAGAATAGGAATAGTGATCTGAGGCTGGTTTGTGCTTTAAGTGACTGTAAAGTCTACATGGTCTTGTAACTTGACCACTGATCCTAGATCAGTATACGTCACTTTATGAGCCCAGAGGACTCTTGACCTGCCACCCTGGCAGTAAGTAGGGAAACAAAAGCACTCGTTTTGGCGAGCCTCCCTCCTGCTGAAGTGTCCTTGAGCGAGACACTGAATCCCTACCAGCTGCAGGGCTGCTGCTCTGTAGCTGACCTTTGACCTCTGACCTCTCTGTGGAGGAGGGAAGTCCACAATTTCCATATCAATAAAGGATCAATAAAGTATCACATTATTAGTCAGCCACTATGTAATATCCATTTTTTTACAGTAAGTATTGCTTCAAGGCCTGATTTAACCATTAGATTCTGCTCTGGATCGTGTCAAAACTGAAAGTCTGGGTGTTTTCCTAAGATGGCCACTCACCCTGCCAACTATAATGTTTCTCTATTCACTCTGGCTTGTTTTTCTGTTTAAGTTAGACATGATTGTCTGACACCCTCCTGTCTGCCTGATTCTCTGCCCTTCTATCTGATCAAAGAGTATGTTTTCATGTCTGTCCACTCATTCTGTCTGCATGTCTGTTGTGCTACATCATCTCCTTCCTAACTGGTTTCTTAGTTATTAAGGGTGTTTTCCATCCTTGTCATTCTAAATGAATCTGTCCTGCCTCATATACATACTCACCCACCAACCGCTGGTGGTTTTACCAAGAAACCTATGGAGCCAGTGATTCAGTTTCCCGTATTTACATTTACACTCCTAACAGTTAGTTCTCATGAAAGGTGCCAGGTGCGCCTGTCGCGACTGTGTCCACACCTCTCAACACAACCGGGAGCGTGCACGTGAACTTGATGAGCGTGCACATGGGCAGCCCAGCCCATGCTGCCGTATCACCAACAGGGCGAAACCTGACTGCCCCCACCCAACGTCACCATCACTGCCCTCCTGCCACCACCTCGTCAACTCCACACGCCACTTTGCCCGCACACTCACACACCTCGTCACCTTTGGTCCGCCTTTGCTTAAACCCATTCACATATACAGCTGTACTTACAGTATTAGGCTCTTAATTCTTTTAAACTGGGCTCACACCACCTTGCAGACACACACACACACACACTCCCTGGCACACATATTTCCTAACGTACTGAGGAGGAGACGACGATGGCGCCTGCAGTTCTCCAGAATGGTGGATTCATTCTAGGTGTGATCGGTGCGGCGGCCCTCATCGCAGCCACCGCCATGAACAAGTGGAGCGTCAAGGACAGGCAGGGGGACGTGGTGACGTCCGTTTACACCTACAAGGGTCTCTGGCAGGACTGTGAGACCGCTTCCTCGGGGTTCACAGAGTGCCGACCGCTCTACGGCCTCCTGGGGTTTTCAGGTAGGAGCGCAGTTTACCCCAAAAAGAATTTGCATTGTTGTTCCTCACAAGATACTGTAGTTCAATCAGTATTTGAGAATATGAATAACTGTCTCACAAAGTTAGAAAGTGCAGGACCAAGGCTCTAATCTTGAGACAAAACATGGAGCTGCTCCATTGACAATGAATGGGAGACTGACTTTAGTGACTCAGAGAGCGTTTGCTTGACCGTTTACATCCAAATGAGTTTCATTTCATTATTGTCCTAATAATTACAAGCCACAAAATGTGGCCATATTACTGCAAAATCACCCAGGAGACTATCGCTATGTCCAGAGTTGGTCTCCTATTCACTGTCAATGGAGCAGCCTCATGGTTTTTCCTTTGAAGACATTACCAAGAGATCTTTGGCTGTCTCACTTGTAGTTTTAGCAGAGATTGTTACATGCTTAATGAACTCTCCAAGATCATAGGAATAATGAGGAGGCAAGTAGTAAAGTTTAAGTTGATTAACTGGATGTTTAAAAAATGTGATTCTCCAGCACCGGGGTTAGGAGGAAACTCTCTCACTTCTCTTTTTTTTTAGCTGCAAACATCCAAATAGGCCTACCTCCTTCGTTACAGGTGAGGAGACGAGGTTTTTAAGGTGCAGAGATGAGGCTCATTGTTCAGTGTGCTTGGGTGTGTGCGATGTGTAACCAACATGGCAGGTCACTTCCTCTCTCACTCTCCCATCTTTCATGCAACTCTGTTGTGAATTATCTAGTAAAACAGAAATGATGATTGGCTTTAATAAAAGAGATCTTTTGATCGAGTGCAAAAAGCCAATTTGGATGAATTTCTGATGAGGGTTAAAAACTCAGAGAGATGGGCTTTATGTATTTGACTGGCATGATTTAGTGTTTATTTGGGTTGACAACCAATAGAGACATGGAGGGGTGTTACCTCAGTTCTGGGGGAGCCTACCCCTTTTAAAACTAACAATACAGTAGTTTTGGATGTGTGAGTACTTCCTCTCATCAAGAATGCCCAACTGATAAATCAGATTATTCTCCACAAGGGGAGGCCAAGAACAAAAAGCTTGTCTCCTCAATAGAACTATTTATTGTAAATTATCCTATTACACAAACTAGAATATACATATCATTTAACCTTATAACACAGACCAATCATCAGCTTAAACCAAAGTGATTGTTTGTGTGATGTTTTTTTTTTTGCAGAGAGTGATTTGAAATCGCTGTTGTTCTCAGTTTCTGTCCTCTTTCCTCAAACAAACTGTTGTTCAGGTGTCAAGCCCACTCCTATCAGTATTGACACTAGCACCGGTGCATTCTGGTCACCATAATGGACAACCAGGCCAAGGCTCAGTCAACACGGTTATCAGAAACAGAACAAACAAGAGGCAAAGGGCAGGTTCAAATAGCACACCCAGGAGAATACACACCACATCATTATATTGAATACATTTGATGAACATCATCTTCTGTGGAAGATTAAAGAATTTAAAATTAATCTTGTGACATAAGGTTAACAGGTACAATATAAATGATGTTCTTCAGTTATGCAACCATAATCATTAAAGCATATTGGTACTCTATTCAAATGGGGACCCATCACTAATAGACCCACAACCCATTTTTGGTCCAGTGGAACTACCAAACCATTCAATAGTTTTGTAAACGTTGTCAAATCCAACACAATGTCTCTACACACATCATGTGTATCTGTGCTCCGTCCCCTAGGCACCTTCCAGGCTGTGCGCGCCCTAATGATAGTGGGTGTGGTGCTGAGCGTCCTTGGGGCGGTGATATCAGTTTTCTCCTTGAAGTGCCTCTCGATGAACAGCATGGCAGAGACCACCAAGGCCAAGATGAGCCTCACCGCGGGCATCATGTTCATCATTGCCGGTAAAACATTGGCGTAGCTTATCCCAGCTTTCACTTCCCTTGTGAGTCAGTGGAACAAAGAGAAACCTGGTGATGCTTTTGGGAAACCCAGCACAGATGTGACCACATGTGCATTTGTCACTATTTGCCGACACAGACAAGCTTCCTAAAAGGCTTTGTAGTTTTCTAGATATGAGTCAGTTCCTTCAGGAAGTTTTACTTGTATTTAATCTGAACATTTTATCCACTGACTCATCATTATGAGCAAGGGACCGCTGAAATAAGTCACTTTGAGTCATTTGTTTGTCACCCATACCTTCAATTTCTATTTCTCTCTCTCTCCCTCCCTCCCCAGGCATCTGTGCCATTGCGGGAGCTTCTGTCTATGCCAATCAGATCGTGGCGAGTTTCAGGATGACCTCCTACAACCCCAACTATGGAGGAGGCTACGGAGGAGGAATGGGAGGAATGGAAGGAATAGGAGGAATGGGAGGAGGAATGGGAGGGCTGCCCAGGTAGGATATATAGCATCTTGTTTCACTTGTATTCCCATATTCCCAGTCTGTAAGAATGGGGTTAAACACATGAAGTTAATAGTTTTTCTGTACATTTAAGAACAGCAACAGCAATGGCATAAAAATTACAGTTGTTTATTCACAAAGCAGTGGCTACCAAAAAGTGATAGAGAGTTGAAATGAGAACCAAATCTCATTATAGTCTTTCTTGGCATCCCCTCTTCTCACCTTCCACACTGGAGGAGTTTCGGTCTCCGTTATCTCCACTCCTCTCCTGCTAGTGAGTGTATTTTGAGATAAAGGCAAGGGCAGACCAGATAAAAACAGCTTTTCAGCCACGAGGGTTTTTGCTGGGCCTACATCCTGCTTGAGTGAATTGTGGCGCTTCTCTTTCTTCACTGTCAGGTACACATTTGGCCCGGCGCTCTTCGTAGCCTGGATTGGAGGGGGCGTCCTGGTGGTGGGCGGCATCCTGAAATCTCTGGCTTTCAGGGGAATGGTGGAAGATGAGAAATCACAGTGAGTCCCACACACATTCATAGTGATGAGTCCTTCATCCTGAATCCGCCAATTTAGACCGTTCTGTTCTGCAACTTCAAATAACACAGCACCTATTTTGGAGCATTTGGCTCGGCAGAGGATGCGACGTCACAAGAGAATTGCCTTTATGCAGTGTGCTGCCTCTTGCCTTTCAGCTACCCGGGGGTCGCTTACAAGCCTCAGTCCCACAGCAAACCTGATGATGATCACCACTCAGAGGGCGGGAAGAGAGACCAGAAATATGTTTAACTTCTGTCACTGTTTGAGTCCGGGTTGGGGTCAATTCATGTATGAACTCAATTCCAATTCAGCTGAGGAATTGGAATTGGAATTTGAAAAAACCTACAGGAAACAGCATTGGAATTGAATTGGAATTTCAGGAATTTGAATTTAAAACAACGAAATTCTGTGAAATTCCCATGTTTTTTTGTTTTATCTTACCGCATATCCAACATTACACATACAGAATTGATCCTGCATAACATGTAATCATAATACAACCTCTCTTAGAAGAGGAATTTCATGGATGGAATTCAATTCTGTTTCCTGTCATTCCAATTCAATTCCAATTCTGTTTCCTTAGAGCTGGGTGAAATTCCAATTCCTACTCCAGGAACTGACTTGGAATTTACCAGGCCCAAACCCTGGTTTGAGTTGACCCGTTGTGCTTGCTTAGGCATGTGCTTTTGTCTTTTCATACAGTATGCTTGGTAGGCTAGAGGCTTGTAGGTTGTCTCATGTGCCTGGAGACACGCATTCAAAACCACGTATGTCTTTACTTTCCTACTATGGGATTCAATTGTAGAACTGTTTCTGCCACTGAGTTCTGCCAAAATAATAAAATAGTTTTCACAAGCACATTTCATAGCTTATTTATGAATGTTCAGCTACTGTAACTGGAGCTTTATTTTTTTTTTACTCTACATATGTTGTTTTGTAAAATCATTTTATTTGTATGTGTTAAAATAAATAAAAACCTTGATTTGTCAAATGTTTGTGTGAAGTGGCTCTGAATACTCTGAAAATGTAATTACTAATGTAATTACTTGACAATGAAAAGTAATCAGTTGCTGATTTCTGACATGTAAAAGTAAGCAGTTATTGTTTACTTTTTACATCACTTCAGGACCCACATATACATGAGTAAACAGATTTTGCTGAAGGCCAATCCATATACCAATGTATATGGATTACGTGTGGTTAAGTGTAGCTAACTTGCAGAAATTATCTATGGTGCTTTCCTTTAGAGAGACTTTCTCAACACACACTGTAAAATCAGAGGAGCTGTACTCCTCCCCTTTGAGTCAGGTGACTGGTAGGTTGGTACAGTAGCTGCATGAAATGGTAATAGGCTCAGAAAAGCTAAAGATGATCCAAGCCATTCTATTCAGCTCCTTTAAAACATGCTGCATGTGCTATATAAAAGGGAACAGAAGCGGTAGTCAGATGGTTTTCAGTTACTCTTATCTTTGAAAGGAGAAGTCCTGCTAGGGAAAGAGAGGGGGTAACTGTGTTGTTCATAGAGGTAACTTGTATTAAGTTAAGAACATACACCATTATTCATATTAAATAGGTGATTACCACTTTCACAGGTATTCAGCTCACTAAAAAGATGGCCAAATTATGTTCAACAGGTTTGTTGTAAGAAAAGGAACATGAGGTTTAGGAAACCTGAGCCAACAGTTTTTCTTTTCCACAAAAAATGCAACTTAAAAATTCCATATTAATAGCCGATAAAATAGGCTCTAGATATTATTGTAATATATAATAGCTTTTGAAATATATCTTGGGCTTACTTTATTGTGGTAATGTGATTACATAATCCAAGGATTACATGAACAGTTACAACCCAACAGTGACTAATCTGTTTTGTAACTTGCAAAGCCACTAACATGGTGTGTACCAAACAATTTGCAATACTATTTCAGTCCACTAGATGTCAGGCATTATACATGTTTGGTTTCAAATCAATCTGAGCTGATGGTAGTAATACCTACACAGCAGTCATCAGTAAGAGGATAACCCCATTACAAAAGTGCTTCATGTAATGGTACATGTATATTTGTGCCTGAGAAGTCCTATGAAATAAAAGAACACATTTTAATACGAGAAAAACCATGAGAGACTTTGTTTATTGTTGCATATTTACCCCCACCTCACACGCTCCAAAACAAGCATCCAAAACGAATCAAGTTTCTCTCCAAAGCGGAATGTGCAGAGAAGCACAAATGCACATCAGACCTCACATCCCAAAACTGGTTTACTGTGAGGTCTTCACTAAAGTGTGCCTCAGCAGAGACATCCGCACTGGAGAGCCACTAGGATCCACTCACTCCAATTACAAATCCCTTCACTGACGATGTTGAGCATTATAAAAAAATAATTATACAAAGGATATCAGACAAACAGAGGGGGGGAAAGAAATTTCCACAGGTAGAAAAAAAACAACAGGTAAACGATGTGCAGGTATGGTCTCTACACTCTCGCCCTTATGGAAACAATTTCAACTATAATTCGTCTGTAAAGTTGATCATCAATTCAAATTTTGTGATTATGCCATTTTACATTCTTGTAGATGCTATTTGGTAAAGTCTAAACAAGAAGTTCATGGTTTTCTGATAGAAAAACAGTCATATATATATAGGGCAGTCGTTTGACAACCAACTATCAAGTCTGAGCTGTGTACAAATTGGTAGATATTTAACCGAAGAATAAAAAAAAAAGTTGGATCCAAGTGTCTATATCCGGTCCAATTTCTCGCTGAGGAATTCCTCCACGCTGTCTGTGTTCCACTTGAGGATGCTGAGTTCTTCAGCGATGTTCCCGTTATCGTCCAAAAGCTTTAGTACAGGGTCTGAGCCTCGCACATACTGAAGACAAGTGTGGGAGTGGGTGAGTGGGAAAGAGAGAGGTGGGGTGTTAGGGATACATGCTGTCCTAAAAACTCCTGACAAAATAAGAAACACTGATTTAATATTTTGTGATTCACTTGATTTAATTATGGCTGATAAAACATAATCTGATTCTTCACAATATCACATTCTTTTGTATTTTTCTCCCAGAGGAATGACCTTATGATAAACACCGTCATGTGTCTCATTAGGAGATGCTATCAGAAGTCACGCGGGTACATCAACAACACAATTCATCACCATTACCTTGATTTGAAGGCCCTTGAACATCTTCGGCTTGTCACTCCTGACAAAAGCTGAAGAGATAAAGAGCACCGGTGAGACAAATGTCGATATATTATTGCAGCCGATAATGAATCAGTCAATTAACCTTTCTATTTCGGGAACCGCGGGCCGTAATTAGTGACAACTGCAAATCCTCCTGAGTATGAGGCGCTAATAGGAGAGGAGACAGTTGAGAACGCAAGGTGGCTACAGCTGAAGTAAACAAATGACGGCCATATGGCACCGACTGGGCTCCGCCGTTCTGCCCCCATATTGAGGCAGGCTGCAGTAACTCCGTCAACGTAACCCGACACTGAATTAACCAAATGTTACACCGAACAGAGGCGGGTGGTCCAGACCCAAGAGACAGGGAATGAGAGTTTGGAAAAGGAAATTTGCCAGCTAGCCCTCAGGCATGTTAGGCTGCCGACCCCTTGACAACTGACTTCAAAGGATGCCTTTTTGATATATGACCACTGAGTAAGACACACAGGCGCACAAAGCACAAGCTCATTTTCAGGAAAGCCAACGTCACAAAACCAGATAATAAATTACAAGATTCAAAAATCTAAAGTAAGCGCTATTGTTGTGTATTAAAAGAAATGTAGGACAGCCGTAAAGTATTACTGCGCCACAATCTGAGTGTGGCACCAAAGTAACTCACCTTGGACTTGAGGGAACCTCCCCAATTTTCATCCACAGACCTCGAGGATGGCCCCAGGGTAGAGCTGTGTGCAGAAAAACAGATTGGAAGTGAGTCAGAAGAGGTCTGGAGGTCTGGTGCCGTGGTGCCGTGTTACGGCCCTGTGTAGCGCCAGGATCAGAAGTTCAATTCCCACTGAGGCCAAGGATACTAAAAAGGCAAACACCATATGATAAACTATATTTGAGTACAAACTAGATGCTCAAGAACTGATGCCAATTTTTTATACAAATGACTTCTGTGAACAACTGTCACAAATTTCTACAACCACCTACTGAGGCTACTGACGTGGAGATTAAGAAACAATCTAACCAACAATAGCTCTCTTTTGAAATCAGAACCACTCATCGTCCTACTGCCTTGACTATGAATTGTTGTCCTTTTTTTTTTTTTTTTTTACACACATCAATGCCCGCACACAGAGACAGAAGGGGCTGTGGCCCTGCTGGTGGTGGGAAGCCTGGCCTGGAGGAGTAATTTGATTCTGGCAGTCTGATTCATAAACGTGTCCAGGCAACTCCTTGGGGGTCATTAAACTGTGAGCCTGTGCATATGGAGCAGGGCTGATGGATGGGAGTTTGTGCAGGGCTCACTTGTAATCAAACCTCCAGCACCAATATACAATAAGTTAGAGGAAATTGGAGTGTCACGGCAGTATTTCAAGGCCGTGCCCTGCTTGCCGTTACTGGGAGGAGAGTGGTAAATGGCCTGGTTGGCTGGTTCACACAGCAAATTAAATTACACATGCAAAGCTAAGATTGCTTCCTCCCCCCTCTCACTCTCTCTTTCTCTAAACAATCGAGCACTGCAGAAATTAAATTTTCGTGCTTTTCATTTTGCCACACATGATAGATCGGAGACAGATCACAGCTCTGTTAATAACGAATAGTTAGCTGGTCACCCTGGCTTATCAATTAACTCAAAATCAAAAGCTTTACAAGTATTATTTCCTCAATAGTTCCATGTACTGTCTTTAGCCTGTTGTTGAGTATCCCATCAAGCAATCTTGCAGGTAGAGGCAGTGAGTAACTATGATCACCACAGCATAAAAAAGGGGGACACAAAAGGGAAAAAAGGGGAGAAAAAAAAAATCAGCCACCCTGGGTGACTCCAACAAGGAACAAGAAACATTAAGTCCTGACAAAACCAACAAGTTCTGCTGCTGAAATTTTATCAGGGTCACAGATATAATATATGTAACCATAATGATGGCTTCAAATGCCAAACGGTTTTGAAGTATTTCCTTTTCAATTATTTGCTCCCTGAATGAGGATTATTCTGGATCATTCGATCTACCTCTGCACATATTAACACAATGAACCAGTTTCTACACCTCCAAATAACATTTCTGGAATGCTTCAGATGGGGAATATTTCTGCGGATTAAGCCCTGAAGAGGAAGCCTGTCATGTTATTGTCAGCGACTGTACACTGCAACGGCCTCAAGAGACTCACAGGAAGGTTGGCCTGCTCTACAGAGAGGCAGCGACACCCCAGGGACAGAGCCCAGGCGCTGCTTAGCTCGCGTGCTTTGTACAGCAGCACATATTCGAAAATGACTAACCGAAATGTCCTCCGTGCTCAGTGAATCTTAATAATCGACAAGGCCGCTCAATAAGCCATTTCTCAGAGGATTTAGTGACACGGCAGTGATGTCAATTGCGAGGCTGAAAGAATTCTTAAGGCAGATAATTGTTGCTGTCTGGTGGAGAAAATGTGCTTAGTGACACCGGCGTTTCAACCGGTATCCTAAGAGTGCAGCTGGAGACAGGTAATTGCTCTTCCAAGAGACATTTTCACTCCAACTCTGAGGAGGAAGAATAGGATTGTCTCCTCTAGAAGTGTCTGTCTGAAACAGAGTTATCATCAAGAAGTGTAATGAGGTGTGCGCTACACTTTTCAAGGTGCTGTTGCTAGGATACTGCACACGCTCTGGGGGCTTAGCTTAATCAAGGGAAATTACACTGTTTTTCCACTATCACTCGAGCCAACTTTTGTCTGTCGCAGCACAGCGGGGACTCCTCTTGAATTTGCAGTAATGGCCAATGCAATGAGCATACAATAACACCTCTTCACTACAGAGAGGTTGTTACTGCAAAATTTGACATGTCGACCCCCCGGGGAGTATCAAGTTGGGGTGAAGAAGTCTTAACTGTGAGGCAGTGAGTGAGAGAGAGTGTCATTAGAAGGAATGGAAGCCCAGAGAACTGAGAGTCTGTAAACAGTGTAAATCAGGGGAAATAGAAACTGAGGTCTATTTTCTCCTCTTCTGCCCCCTGTACCAAGCTGTCAGAAAAACATGTGACGAACTGATTAAACTATGTTTAGGAGAGGTACCAGAATTTACACATTTAGCCGCACAATATCTAACACGCTGCCATTATATTAGAGAAAATAATGAATGTTAATTAGAACTTTCAGAATATTGTAACACTATGTAGTTGTATTTCACCTTTATGACGATTGTTAGTAGATTCTGATTTTGATTATTTACTTTTTATATTATTATATTTCTCTGTTTAATACAAGGCATTAGATTGCATTTAATTAATTACCTAATTGTACCTTCTTTTATATATTTTGTATATATATAGGCTATACATTGATTACCATTCATGCCAATAAAGCATATTTGAATTTGAGAGAGGGTTAGGGTTAGAGAGAGAGAGACAGAGACACACAGCTAAAAACAGACCGACAAAGACAGTGTGTGAGTGTATGTGTGTAGCAGCCAAGCATTCAATGCACAGCTGCTTTATCACATTATGCAAACACCGTGTCAAGAGACCCGGCGACAGCTAGGCTAAACCTAGGCTGTTTTTAGTAGCCATTCAAGTGCTGCGGGACACGATCCTGTCACCGAGTGTGTGACACATTCTGACAGGAAGGTCTGAGTGGTACTACGACCCGCTAAGTAGCCCGACTTCTGTAAAGCTACAATAAATTAATAACTAGAGACACCATACACACAACCTCAAGTAACTACAATTCAAAAACTGTCTGTTGTGCATCACCGAACCTCAGTAGTTTTTGCGTGTTGTCATGAAAGTAATGGTAACAATCAGTGCCTTCCATTTTATCATCCTACTAGATGTACTCTTGTTAACCTTGTTTCTGGTTACTCTTAACATTTCTCTATTTTCACTAACGCCTGCCTCTTGTAAGGCCTTTGCAACGTGTTCCACTCACAGAATTTAGCCTTACTATTCCTCCAATCCTTTCTCTGGTTTCATCAAGTCAATGCTTTCTTGTTCCCCACTGTTATCCTGCACTGGAGAGACCGGTTCAAATCTCAAAATGACCAAAATCTGCTCACGTATGAAGTGACCTCTGTTGTTCTCCTGCCATGCATGCCTCCATTTCTTCACCCAAATGATTGGCTATCTCTAATCTTGGTAATGTAGGCTACTCCTTTGCAGCTACCCCATCTTGAGATAGGCATGTTTCTAGTTTTTCCACCCTGAGACGAGGATCCAACTTCCTAAAACCAGTTTCTACCTTTCTGCCAACCAATGACTATTGTCTGCCTAGAGCGATGACTTGGTGTCCGCCCGTCACATGAGCTCTGTCGTCCCCCTACCTTGCGTGCCTCCATCTGGGCCTCCTGCTGGCAGCACTGCCGGCAGACGGGCTGGAGCTGGGTGAGGCTGAACTCCCCCAGCAGGTCACAGGAGCTGCACAGCAGGTTGCTGGAGAAGCCCAGCTCCCTGCACGCCTCCGACGACAGGTCCGCCCCGTACGCCGACAGCTGGGGAGAGAGGAGAAAACAGTGGCCTAGCTTTTAAAAAATGGTTGTTCACTTCTTTTAAGCGGAAATGTGAGAAGGACAAAGGAGCAGCAAGTAGGTCATGAAAATGCCTGAAACTGGGAATCAACTTTCAGATGAATTGTGTGTTCAAGTGTAAACTGAAATCTTAAGAAAAACTAGAGATGCATGTAAACAACTCGTTATAAAGTTTCCTCATGTATATTACTGTGTGGTGATTCTACGGTGCCATGGGGAGAAGTTCCTTGTATTGCATAACAAATGTATGATTAATTTTTAATGGCCTGTAATAATACATTGAGATTGTGTTGTCTGGTAGGAACCTGGGTCAATATCTTAGTAACAAGTTAGTTTCAGGGTGGAGCGAGTGCATCGTATTACACTTTCTATTCCATCTATCCATCCCAAGGAGGTTCACCATCCCAACCTTTCTCATCCTGGTTCACAGAAATTCATGTTACAGACCCAACAACTTTAAAACTTTTATTAAAACCTGTCCCAGTGCCATGGATCACTGTGGAGACTCAGCTGCTGCATCCAGCCGGCAGGTACTTTGTTTTGCCATCTGTCCCAAAGGTATTCATGCACATAAAAGCTGATAAATTCGATGAAATACTTAACTGGTATATTTAATAGCTACTGTTTTGCTTCTAGTATCTGTTATTTTACGGACTCAGCAGTTACGACTGGCGAGCTAAAGTGAACCGGCTGTTTGGTGTAGCTTTCTTATATCTCCGGCGAAACACCGTTTTCAGCAAAAGCGTCGGTTTGCAAATAATGTAACGGTCGACTGTAAAAATTGTGTTGTAAAATTTGACAATAAGCCACGTCATTCAAGCTACCAGGGAAGCAGGATGCGGCTTGGCTGTAAGCAGGACGCGGCTCACAAAACTGCATGTAGATCATTGAATGTTTCGGGAACCGTTACTACTAATAATGAAGTATTTGTAGAGCGGTGAATACTGTACTTATCCGACGTTTATAAACTCACCGTTTGTATGAGCGACAGAAGCCACAGGAGATACACCTCTCCCGACATTTTGGAGACTGCTTTGTTAGGGGAAACTACGCCGAGGACCCATTTATTTTAACCAAGGGGTGCCGTGTCGCGCCTGACTGCTCAATGTAACATGCACGATACGTTTTCTTTTCGAACTTGTTTCTCTAGCGCACGGAAATACGAGTTTTTACATCTTGTATATAATATTTTCTACAAGTTTGATTCAAAAGGCGTCATTTGGGGCGTTACATTTCATTTTATGTGTTGGCAGAAAACACGGGCGCCTCGTTATTTCTTCTTCGACTGCGCGTTGTCTGCCGATTCTAATCCAAGGAGGAACAGCGCCCTCTGCTGCCGGAGTTTAGGCCAGTTTGCTAAAAATCGTCCAATCCCGTTTCAACAGACAGTAGCTGTCGACGAATGAAAAGCCTCATCTTTATGGTGGACTGTTGATACATCCAATGGCCTGTCTGGTACTAATAAGTTCTCCATGGTGTGGTGGTGAACACACTGATGGGACAGCGCTACATGGGGGACACAAGCGACAGCGGCTGGTCCTACTCCTCTTTTTACACCCTGGAGGGACAATTCAACACAAAGAGAAATCTCTGGGGCTTCATAGCGTTCGCCTCTAGGCAATTGGCTTCATCACTATGAAATAAATAATCCGGACATGAACACATTGCAGTGAAGTAACCAGAGGATTTGGACGGTGGGAGATATCAACACCAAGAGAGAGAGAGAGAGGGCCATGCACAGACACTCAGCCGCTTTGTAACCACCGACGTCGCGCTGTAGTGTGTGTATGCGTGTGTGTATATGTGTGTGTGTGCGTGTTTTCGGTGTTTTCTCTGAACATGGAATGACCCAGTCCGTCGGGATTATTTGATGGGGCTGCTTCGAGTCATGATGCCGCCCAAGTTTCAGCTTCTGGCGCTGCTGGCGTTCGCCGTGGCCATGTTCTTCCTGGAGAACCAGATCCAGAAGCTGGAGGAGTCCCGGGGAAAGCTGGGTAAGGGTCTGCAGTCCGCTCCCACACCACACCACAGTACTCCATTCTGCACGAATTCAGGAGAAACCATAGCGTGTGTGTGAGGTGTTTTTGTGGCTGAATGAGTCATTATGTGCTGCTTTGGTATCACAGCACCACCATTGTACATTCAGCTCAATAGGAGGTGCTTTGAAACTCATCCACCACACACAAGATGCCATCATGCTTCATCATATGGTTCAGACCTTGTCATCAAATGTGTTAAGGATGCTGATCTGGGAGCAGTCCACATGTCATAATGTAGTAGTGTAGTCATAGTGAAGTTTGCATGGCCGTGTGACTAATGATCCTGAACCGCTGCTAGTATTCATAGAAATGTAATGACCGTGCCCCCGGATAGTGGCAGCCTCTCATACTGTACGTGGGTTCAGCCTCATCAGCGGACTGGCTGAGTGTGAGATGGAGGAGATGCCTGCTGGAGACCTAAACCAGCAACCCTGGGACAGAGGAAGCAGAACATCAAAGTGTGATGTTGTGTATTTACATGCAGTTAGGATGGGAGATTAAAAACCAATGTGGAAATAAGAAGAAATGGTGGAAATTGGTGAGATATGAAATCAGCCAGGGGTCATGGACTGGAAGTGCAGTGACTGTTATAGCTATTCTCTTAAAATTGAAGTAGGTTGCTTTGGCTCAACATCATTTTTCAGTAATATATATATATATGTATAGGCTACTGCATGGGGACGCCACCCCTGCTGCAAATCCTCCCTTGCCAGTCCCTAACTCTTTCCTTTTTGATTGAGACGTGGCCTGCGCTGTGTTCAAATCTCATTGCCAGCTCCCAACAGGGGCTCACTCCCAATAAAGATCTGGGACATTGCAGGATTATCTCTCCGGTGCCTCCAATGTGGGGATTTTTTTTATAAGGAACAGCAGAGCGGGACAGATACCATGAGGGTACAGCGTACCTTAGGGGTTCACACACACCGCCTCTGGTACCGTTTGAGCCATCGTTAAAACTGTAGGATGAGGGAGGGGGAGAGAGCAGCCAGTTACATTTAAGTTGTTGCGTATTTTAAAGTTTTGGTCCTTGATAGCTTTGTAGTGTGTCACTTTTATTATGATTTAAGGGGTTTTAAAAACATCAATCCGCTGACCCAGGGGCCTGTAGGAAGGTCATTCATGCTTTTTATGCGTTTGAGTTACATTACTAATGAGACTGCATTGGGAAATCTGAATCTGAATTGAATGGTTAACACTTAGCTTAATTGAATTAAGTCCCCCGGTTGAGTTTTGACATGTTAGTCCTATCAAGAGTCCTAGGCGGGTAGGTGCCTATATCAGCCTGTGACTGCTGTAAAGGGTTATACATTACACCGAGTCAAAATCCAAACTCTCCTGGGGTGCGCACGCGCGCACACACACACACACACACATGCACACACACACACACACACACACACTCGCTCGATGCAGAAGCAGAACCTGAGAGCCCCTGACTGCCCGCCACCACGAGAATCTGTTGACTTGGCAAAACTGCTCTGATGGATGGTTGTACCGAGCAGACGTCTGTATACCGGAGCCCTAAATTATGTGCTGCATAGCCAAATAGTTGTGACTGAGGCTTTCACAGGCCGAGGGCCGAGGGCCGAGGGCCGGTGCTGACAGACAGACACCGGGTCGGTCAGGTTACCAGGTAACTGCTGCAGGTCCATCTGTGCAGCAATAACAACAGTGTAACAACATGGGCTGGTGTCCGGTGGCAGTACCAGGGTTGGGGCTCAATTCATGAATGAACTCATCTTGAAAAAACCTGCAGGAAACAGAAATGTAATTGAATATAATTAAATGAAATTCTGTGAAATTCCATATTTTTTTGTTTTTTCTTACCACATAACTGAGATTACACATAGTGTTAATATACAGTATGTATAATACAATACTGAACATCATAAAATGTCAAAGGTTCCTTTCAGGTGGGATTTGATGCACAACATGTAATCTTAATACATACTGTACATTATGAGTGAATGTATTTGATTTGTTTAACTGTCTTTTATTTGATTCATAATGTTTGATTTATAATCAGTCAGGGCAGCCTCTCTCTTAGAAGTGGAATTTCATTCATTTCTGTTTCCTTAGAGCTGGGTGACATTCCAGTTCCAATTCCAACTCCAGGAATTGAATTTGAATTCACCATGCATTCTCAATTCAAGTCATGAAAGGCCCAAACCCTGGTCCGTACCCAAACCTAAAATCCCTTACACGTCTTACTTGGTAACTAGGCAGAAGTTTTTAGATGAACCACTTACATGTCACAGTCCTATATCGTGTTCCCACATGTTCATGATTAACTTCACACCGGCTGGAGTGAGCCTCTCTCCTCTCAGTGGGCTGCTATTGCTCCACACAGAGGTTGGATCATTTCCCCCATTAGCCGCCTCCTGCAGGGCAGACAAGCTGTGATTTGCTTCCAAGCTAATTGTCGTCCCAAGGTTTCGGAGAAGAAGTCTCCTGCATTACAATCACGCCGTGATGCAGTTGTGCACCCCGCTGTTGGCCTAATCCGTTCTTCTGACAGTATTTCTCTCTGGCTGCTAGTCTGCACCGCCGCTGGCTGGGTCAACAGCGCAGCAGACAGGCGGATGGATGGATAGAAATGTTATGAGTTTCTTTAATAAAGAGCCGCAATTCAAGGCCACTTTCCCTGTCAGGGCTGGGGTCAACTCCCTCTCATTTCAAGCAATTTCGGGTAGTTGCCAGACACTCACCTTGAATTAGAATTCCACAACACTTTATTAAGTGTGAAACTGTCGCTCCTGGTTAATGCCTCAGTGATGTCAAGCAGGAGAGGATTGACTGACTTGAATTCAACAGTGATTAGATCTTCAACCAATTAAGAAACTTAAAATCCACCAATCACTTTTAAAACAATGCTTACTAGTTGACTATAATAAGGATTGTGCAGTCCTTTATGCAGGGAATCATGTAGACATCTGCAGGGATTTTGTTGTGATAGTAAATGATTTAAATGATAGGTTACCTCCATTTCATCCTTGGTATGTGCAGATTGAGTTAGCACTGATTCATTTCGATTTGCAAATCTGCCACTTTTGATTAGTAATGAAGTCAAACTCAGATTATGGGATGTGACATCACATGGTGTAGTTAAGCTCAGTGAGGACGATGGTGTAGTTTCTGGCCAGTGCGGGGTGTTGGAAATTTTTTTATGTGGGTGCAAGTTCAGATCAGATTCAGAACGCTACTTTTTCCGATTCCTTTCTTTGTTGGTTGAAAGCACATTCATTATGCAATAGAGTAAATCATTATTGTGTAACATTTGTCCTTGCCATCTCCTTATGTAAATAGATTCAGACCACACTCAATTGATTTCCTCAGGGAGAATGTCTATAAACAAGAAGAAAGCACAAGTTTTCATTCTAGGAATCACAGCTTTTCAGAAGGCTTTCAGTATTTTTTGATGCTTTAAAATGAATGTCAGAAGAAAAATCAGTACGGCACCGATAGCTGTTGTTCTGCTTGATACCCTTTTCATAAGTGGTAGGTTAATGCTAGAGGAGAGTTATGGTATACTGAGAGCTGCGTAAATAGAAACGTTGCTTATAAAACTGTCAGCTCATGGCCCCTGTAACTGGAGCATATGGCCCCTCACCTCTCTGCCCTGCAGGCCATGTGAGGACTACATGTCACACAGCAGGAGAACCACTCAACAATCTCTCTCTCAGTATTGTAGACTTCTTGTTTCCTAGCTAGCCAGCGCTCAGCCTGATTAAAGAAATTAAACTCCCATCTGTAATGACGTGATATTTAGTTCCAGACACAAGCCACTCTGTAATACGCCCGCAAGCTGAGAGAGAGAAGAGAGCTGCTGTTGAATGCAGAGGAAGGAAGGATGCATGCACTCATTGTGAATCTGTGTTTGGAGAGCTGACGCAAGAATGTCTTTTAAGCATTCATTTGTTGCCGCAGCCTGCCGCTCCCGGCCTCGGGTTTGAATCTGACTTGGATTGTCATGCCAGGCACTTTCAGCCTCAAGCCCACCCTCGCTCTGCACCGCAGAGGGATCTGCGGATCGGTCAGCAATTTGCTCTTGGAAGGACATTGGTCAGGCATTACTAGTCCTTGTGCGCCCACCACATGGACTTTGGCTGGATGACTGGAGCCCCTAGAGCTGCCCTAGAGCTGCTGAGACATACATGCTGTGGCCCACAAGCCCTTGTGCTGCAACTGAGTGCTTGAAATTAAATTTTAATGCTGAATCTAAACATCCACCTGGTCCAGCATTCACTTTTCACCTACACATTCATGACAAGTGTAGCAGAACTAGTATCAAATAGGTAGACTTGGTTCAAAGAGCTAATTGGTGACAAGCCAGCAGCACTTGACTAGACGGACCCTTGTTTCTTCTCCACAATCTCAGCCTCCTCGTCTCTGTGCAAATGTGCAACCTCCAGCATTTCTTGTTGTTGTTCTCTCTGCCTTTATGTTGACACGCCACTCAGATTCCCTTTGAACTCTCCCTGACACCCCACATCTCTGTTTTTAGCCTCCCTGAGGGGTATAAGAGGGGCATGAGTCATGTGCTGTCAGTCTGCTCTCTGGCATCGGCTCCTGTAAGCAGCCTGTAGCGTCTTAACACCTGGACCCGCTCCGTCACTCGGCGCCGCTCCGCAACATGCC
Organism: Centroberyx gerrardi; assembly: GCF_048128805.1. Taxonomy (NCBI): domain Eukaryota; kingdom Metazoa; phylum Chordata; class Actinopteri; order Beryciformes; family Berycidae; genus Centroberyx; species Centroberyx gerrardi. Next base: position 11,301,924 of record NC_136009.1, read on the forward strand.
ATTTGAGCGGCTAATGGAGGGGAGCCCACCGTGGAGCTGAACACAGGTGTGGGGGAATGGATGTGTAGCGGGAGGCGGAGTGCTAATGGTCATACTGGGCTGTTGTTGAACGGTTAGGGGGGGCAGGGTTTTGATTGGGCCGTGCGCTTGTGCCCGCTCTCTCTTGCTCTCTCGCACTTTGTCCGACAGAGAATGTGTTGCTGCAAAGTGGCGTGCGGCAGCAGCTGGAGCCTGCGCAGCGTTTTGCTGCTGCAGCGAGATGACAGACGGGCTAATCAGGGCGTTATGGACGGTTTCACACCCTGGGTGTAATTGGAGCCCGTGCTGGGAGAACTCCCCCATCCCTCCCCCCCCCCCCCTCTTTCACACACACTTTTTCACTCTCGCTGCTCCCCCTCCGTCTTCATCTCTTGTCACTTGTGGGCAGAGGCGACAATTCACTAAACCCAAAGAATGGGTTAAGTCTAATATCTGGCGCCAAAACGTCCACACCTGCAGCTTAGAGGGAACATTTGTCCTGAATGCTCCCCTGACCCCTAATGTGACCCCTAATTCTTTAGATATGGTTTCAAAAAGAATCAGCCAGTTTTTGCTTGATCTATGCACTCCATTATAATGATTAAAACTACAAGACCAAATTTAGACGTGCTTAGGCTAAGGTGTCACGAACACAAGTGTCAGTTTCCTCAAAGTTTCCTCTTTTCAGCAGGGTTGCTATTGCTTTGCGGCGCCGATCAGCTCCTCCTCCGGCAGGGAAACGCCGAGCGGCTGATAAACCTCCGTCATAATAATAACTCATAATGATATTACTCTCATCCAGCTCCTTCTGGATCAATAGCTGTAAACAACTTCTTTATTTGCATGCCGGGGCCTCCTTTGTAATATTCAGATCCCCCCTGTCGTTTACTAACCCCATTGGACGGCCGCCCGAAACAGGAATATCTGCTGCTGGCTTCGGAACTAAGGTGTTATCAAAGGAGGAGGGAGGGAGGGAGGGAGAAGAAGAAATGAAAGAGATGATTTAATTTTCATTGCGACACAGAAATATTTAAAGCCCCTGCATGGCTGCTGAAAATCATAAGCCCCCTACAAAAAAAAGGAATGAAGAAAGCGCGCCTGCAGCATTTTTACAACCAATTTCATCAGAGCGCGGAGGGATAAGAGGAGGAAGGAAGGCGGCCTGGCGGTGCTGCCCTTCTTTTTCCTCCGCCCGTGGTTCAACTTTGCTCCTATTAGTTGTGGATTTGGCTTTAAGCTGCCTTTTATCTTGTTTTTTTATCTGTAACACATCTAACACTGGGCAACGCACCGCTCCTCTGGGATGAGCTGCTGGTGCGGTGCTACTACACTGTTTTCCACTCCTGTCCTAGTCAGACCTCTCCACCTCTTTCTCTCCCTCTGCTGCTTTCTCTCTCTCCCCCTCGCTCTGTCTTTCTTTCTTTCTGCTTGTCTCGGTCTCTCTCTTTTTTTTTTCTCTCTCTGTGTCACATAATTCAATATACTTTATTGGCACGAATGGTGTGAACAGCACTGCCAAAGTGTCTAATTACAACTTGGAGTTCATCAGAAGGAATACAAATAAATAAATAAATAAATAAATAGCAAACAACAGTAAGTAAGGGTTTGTATGTGTGTGTGTGTGTGTGTTGCAGTACCTTATTAATTAAGTATCTGGAAGTATCTGGGTTGCTGCATATTCAGCTCCCAAACCCAGACTCTCCCCTGCTGAGTATCAGTAGATCTCTCTCTCTCTCTCTCTCTCTCTCTCTCTCTCTCTCTCTCTCTCTCTCTCTCTCTCTCTCTCTCTCTCTTTCTCCCTCTCTCTCTCTCTCTGTCTCTCCCTGTCTCTCTCTCTGGACACTTACTTGACATAAGATCTTCATGTTGTTGTTCATGCTTTTCAGTCAGTGATGCTACACATCCAGTTTGATTGATGTGGCTTTTTCCTCAGACCAGTGTGTGTCATGTGTGTCGCCCCTCCCGCCTCTTCCCTCTTCCTACCTATCGCAGCGATCTGCTGGTGAACACAGTACAGCAGCCTTTGCTAGATAGATAGCCTAGAGATAGAGAGATAGATGCTGAATATAATGAGATGAAAAGAGGGGAGCTGAGAGCTAAGAGATGAAAGACGCACAGATAAGCCAAACTGGAGAGATCAAATGATAGCAACTTGAACTAGTGTAGTTGATAGACTGTATAACGATGTTGCCGCGCGGTAGCATGTTTCTGTGTGGGACAGAGTCCTGTGTAGATCTCTGTGGTGTTAACCTGCCTCTCCCACTCATCATTAAACCTATGAATAGCTGTCGTCTGCTTTGCCTAATAGAGTGCGGAGTTTTCCCTGGACTCCTATATATGCATTATTAATTATCTGTTACGGGGCAGAGAGAGAGACAGACAGAGAGAAAGAGAAAGAGAAAATCAGATATCTGGGTTGTAGCTTGCAACCAGATCTGCATTGTTATGCAAACAGTGTTTGTTGTTATATTGGGATGTGAGGGCCATGCATACTCCCAGCAAAACTGAAACTTGTACGTTTCTGTTGCAGTGGCTAGGAAACTCTGTGCATTTCATCTTCCTCTCAGTTTCTGAAAAACACATTTGACTATTATGGCGATGTAACTATATTAAGGCCATTGCTTCGGCCAGTGGTTTTCAATCCTGGTCCTCGGGAACCAGAGTCCTGCTGCTTTTCTATCCTGCCAGCAAATTAATTGGATTCACCTGGCGTCCCAGGTGTCAATCGGTCCCTGATTAGACGGCTAGAATGAAAACCAGCAGGACTCTGAGTCCTGAGGACAAGGATTGAGAACAACTGGCTTAGGCATTTTATCAGTGGCCACCAATGGCAGAATTTCCTGCTGTGGTGGTTGGAGGATTCTTTACAATTTCTTCTCCTTTAACAAAAGCAGTAATTTGCTATTCTTTCGACATAATAGTGCATTCATGTGCTGTCGGATATATTGGAAAAACAAATTTCCTACTTGAAAATTTCACATGAACGCCCTCCAAAGTGGGATGATTAAGTCGGAAACTGAGAAACTTTTGCTACCCAAGTTTCTGAGTTATGAGGCAATGGCGGCTTTTAACCTTCTCAACATGGAGTCAACAGTAAGAAAACACATACCCATGCACCTTTAGTGCCAGTTTGTTGTTAGTCAGACTAACCTAACATCCACAACGTCCATGTTTGTTTATTGTTTGTCTTCCAGGTTTGATTTTCTGACAAAATAGCACATGAATGCAACACCGTTTATCAGCCGGCTTGGAAGTCCTGGATGTTGGACCTTCCCACCAGCACGTGAACGCACAATAACTTAACTAGACAATTCTCTCTCTCCTTCCCTCGGAGAGCAAATGCCTCTAAAAATGTCGGCTAATTCCCACTGCTTAGTCATTGACAGTCTGTGCCAAGATGAGATCTGCTCCAATCAATCGCCCCCCCCTCCCCTCCGCAACCTGTCAGACCCGCCTTTACTTAACAAGGCAGGGGAATGATGGGATCTGCCATCTGTGTAAATTGCTCCATAATCTCATCTGACTGGCTGTTTCTGATGAACCAGACAGAATGTGGCCCCTTTTCTCTTTCCGTTCTCCCAGACATTATTGGCTCACCTGTCAGACAGCACTACAGGCTTCGATCGCACAAAAGACATATTAGGGTAGGAAGTGGCAGGTTGAACCATGATGATTAGCATCTCCATCTATCTCGGATTGTTATCATTAGTGTAGAGACACGGCTTGCATTTATACTAGGAATTATTGATGGACCACATGTGGCTGGATTTTATTTAGTTTACCCTTGAGTTTAGTCGAACCGCTTGTATTTCATCTATAGTTCATGAACTCCAGAGATCCCAAATACCCTTTATTCTGCTCCCCAACAAAAAGGTAGTTTCTGGGGGTCCTGGTGTTAACTTTTTCCTCTGTAACGACACTCAATGGAATAATTATGGTCTCAAGACCCAGACCCCAAACCACTTAACCACTTAAAACTGTCTGCACAGTGTTGTCTGTCACCGCTGACAAGGGCATGTTTTGTCTCTTCTCCATTGCAAAGGAATGCTTTGACCGCATTCTCTTGACAAAACAGGCTTGTTTTCAACACCCTAGTTTGGGGGGGGAAGTAATTTCTAGGCTTTACAAGATAGGTGACCTTTACGTGGAGAGTTTCTGCTGAATTAAACTCTGAGGCGCAGCAGCGTCCGTCTGGAGGATGGAGTGCCTCGCCTCGCGCTCCAAACGATGTGGGTTGAAATCCGGTTCATGACCTTAACAGCAAGTCGCCCCCCCTGTCTCTTCCTCACCTTTCCTGCTCCTCTCCTTCTAGGAGAGAAGAAATGCTGTAAAAGTCATAATAATAAAAAAAATTGTATTTATGGAGCCTCACAAAAGAGAAGGGCCAAGTTCAGAGGAACTGAACATGTCGCTTTGAAGCTTCGTATTTATTAGAATCTACAAAGCGGTACAGACAGACATTACTTATTTTCACTACTGCACTTCATTGAGCACATGTGTTATCAGTTTGAATTTTAATAATGGAGCCTTTATGTTGCATATTTCTTTCATATTGCGCTATAAATCTGATACATTGTTCAGCACTGATCCTAACACTTCCTCCCTGAGATGCTTGATAAATGCAGAGGAGAGAACAGATAGAAACTGTCTTTTCTTCTGGTACACCACCAAAACGGCCCGAGGTCTTATTCCCTTCCCATCAGCCTCAGTGGCAGTGTCTCCTCCGTTAACGCCAGGCCCTGCTGGTGTCCCTAGACGAGACACTGCTGTAGTTTACTCTGCTTTGCTGCCCGTCCTTCAGTGTCTGCGCAGTTTGTTGAAGCCAGTGAATCTCTCCCTGACTGTTATGAACCATGATTAGACTACCGGGCTCCATTTTCGGCAAAGTCTCCTTGTTACCCAGACCTGGTCCTTGTCCCTCCTCTCCTCTCCTCTCCTCCTCTCTCCCCCCTCTTCTCCTCTCCTCTCTCCCCCAGCTGTCTAGAGCTCTACTGTGAAGGACAGACCAGTGAATGAGATCTTTCATGGAGCATCAATGTAGCAGTTGTGTGTCAAAGCCAGGGGAAAAATCCCCCAGTTTAGCAATTACCCCTCCTCCCCCCACCCAACAAAAAAAGACCACCTAAAGAATTGCACTTTCACTCAATTGTGACCGTCATATCTTCCAGTAAAATGTGTGCCCAGCCCAGCGAAAAAGTTCTAACATAAGTAGTGCAATCCATAACCCAAGCACTTTGGGTTTTTTTGCCTGTGTTTTGTGTGTGTTTGTGTGTATGCGTGTGCCTCTTGTCATAATGAGTTTGTTTGAAAGCCCTGAATCCATTCTGAATGTGCCGAGCACCTTTACAGTCACTTAATGAAAGCGCTCTAGTTTATCTGTCTCCTTTTTTTTTTTTTTTTTTTTTTTCTGCAGCTGAGAAGCTTCACAATGGATTCCTCACACAGTATGTTTCATACTTCTTGTCACCGCTCGAATAACAATGGCAGTGCAGGAGCTCCAGGTTCTGCTCTGCTCTATTTAGTCGGGCCTAAATCTCCCCATCAGCCCAACGCTCAGTCACACATTCCTGTTTCCTCTGATAATCCACTCCCTGGTAAACACATCCAAAGACTGAATTAGAATAATTAGAAATTTGGAACTGCACAGTTTTGTTTATCCAAATGTTCGTGAGTGTGCGATATAATTGAGTGCTGCAGTGGTGACATAACTGTCCCCCTGGAAACCTGGCACTGCAAAACAGCAGCATGCATCCAAGTCTATATAGAGAGGAGGAGAGGGAAAAACACCACCGGCACCGGCAGCGGCAGCACAGACTAACTCGATTTTTATATAGCAGCAACCTAGATCTCCTCCCTGTCATCCTTCATTGATTTTGCAATCCAGCATCATCCAAGCAGAACCATACAAGCCGTACACCTCAGTCTGCCGCTGATAGCCAATCTCTATTACCTACCCAGCCCTGGGCTTCGGTTCGAGGGTCTAACCCTCTCAGGCGATGCAGGGAGAGAGACACACAGCTCCGACTGCCGGATTGGAGTGATGATGGATTTATGAGCTGCTTGGAGAAAGGATCATCTTCTCCCCCCCACTTTTATTATCCCATCAGATCTGACGAGATAGCCATAATACATGACGGCCTGTCACATTTCGCAGATCTGGCGGTGAATATGAATGATGATTTTGAATGGTTGCGTCTAATCAGCCGCGAAATTGCTTCAGTAAATATGTTCCAGCAACCTCAACCGCCACCGTTCCGTCTTCCCCCTGTCTCTCACTTTGAATGAAACTCAGAGTAATAGGCTTGTAGTTGTCACAATGTTTAAGACCCGTGTTGGCTTCACGGTTCATAATTAGCTTTTAATGCATAGAGACGGCCGGGGGGTGGGGGGGCGACGGAAATGTGGAATGAAAGGAGGCCTGCTGTGTGGCCATAGTAATTCAGTCTTTTGTTCTCTAATTAAATGACCTCAGAAGGGAGCGCTAAGCTTAAGTTTGTGTGTGTGTGTGTGTGTGGCGCCCTCTGATACAATGGTTTGTGCCAAGCATGTTCAGTCGCGCAATGAATAGGGCGTCTACTACAAAGCCTAAGAAGCCCTCTCCTTGCCTGCCTCGCCTCCTTGTTGACTGTTGGAAATTTGGCAGCGAGCACCATGTCTTTAACAAGTGGTTTCTGGGCCCCTTCGCATAGTTTAGCCCGTTGTAGTCGGGGTACAGGGGAGCCCCGGTCTTTTCACATTCTCTCCCACCCCTACAAAAAGAGGGACAGACCGACAAGCTACTTTGCGAGCCGGAGCCTCGCAAAAGCACAGTGTGGCGGTGAAGTGCGTTCCTGCCGGACCTGGAAGCAAAAACACAAAAAAATGTCAAGCTTACATGATGACATGCACATCCTCTTCTTAGGCCCTGAAGGTGTGAGCAGTTCTCAAACTACAGACAGGGAGAAAAACCATTACACTACTCAGTCAGCACTGAATGAAGGACAGAGAGTCGAGTCTCATGGCCGAGCTCTAGACTGCAAGGTCTTCTCAGACGTCTGGTAGCCGTGTCATGATTGGCTCAGCAGAGGCACGTTGTACCTCTGACTTGCGTTGAATCTGCCTCACGCTCTATTTTTCGCTTGTCATGCCCTTTCTCTCCCCTAGCTCCTGTCACTCTGCACTGTGCGCTGTCATAAAAATAATCCTAAAAGGACATTTGATCCTCGGCGGTAAAGATCCAACATAGCAACTGTTATTGCTGTTGTTTTTGGCTAATGCGTGTTTTGGATGGCCATGGGAACGTGTCTCCATTACAGTTGTTCTCCACACTGGGCCCGACAGCCTCCACCCGCCACAGCCACCTGGCACGTCTCCGTCTCTTTGCCGTTAAAGCTCGCACCAGTTGCGAGCGTGCGGAAACGGCGTGGCTCTGTTTGTAACTAGATCCGGCTTTGATCAGTGGAACATTAACAGCTGCACGGGAGGGTGTAAGAGAGGGGGCAGTGAGAGTATTTGTGTGAGTGTGTGCACGGGAGAAAGAGAGGTAAGGAAGGGGTGTGTTTGCGGGGATGTGTGTGTGTGTGTGTGTGTGTAGGTGGGAGTGGATGTGTGTGCTTGCAGGGGATGATGGAGAGGGCGGCGGGATCACAGATGACATCTTAATTGGCCCTCGGTGCCAGATGCCGGGCTTTCAGCCGACCGGCCGGGCCGCGGCTGCGTCTGGGTAGCCAGGCAGGGCTTTAGGCAGGGCTTTAGGAGCCCGCTGGCTCCGCCGAGAGCTCCCACGGGTATTAGGTGCTCCAGTGTTGTGCCCCCCACCCCCCTCCCCCGCCCCTTCACCCACACCCACCCCCCTCCACCCACTCGCCCCTTCTCTCTCCATCCTTCCTGTGGAGAGCTCTGAGGCATTGTCAACACCAGTCAATCTGAAACGGATTCAGACGAAGAAAAAGCCAAGGGCAACAAAGGCTGGGGCTTCTTTGTTGTGAATTTATTCATATGTATTGAGGCTTGGCTGTGCTGCGTTTTCAATGCATTGTTTAGATTGAGACATCGCCCGCCTCCTCCACTTTATTGATGTCCTGTAAATGTTCAGTAAGCTATCAAATAACCCTCGTCCCAACTCTCACCGCCTTGCTACCCACCTCTAACCCGTAACCTGTCACCCTTCACCTCTACCCTCATGACCTGTTGCATTTCTCAGCAGCAGAGGATACTTGGTCGGATGAATAATTTCAGAGTATCAACAGGCCCATACATGTAAGCTGGCTATTGACTCTGGAGCACAAAAAGGCGTACCTGCCTATACTATAATACATTTCATCTAAAATTAGAGCACACAGACCATGCATCCAGAAGTTAAATAAGAGTGAAAGTAAAGGTAGGAGACTGGTATTGAAGTAAAATCTGATTAGGGAACAAGAGGCGAGGCACTACGGCGTGAAATGAAGCAGAAAATGAGTAACTGCTATTTTTGATTCACATTATTCTTGTTCCTTGGTGTGAAGCAGCTAAAGAGTTTTCACCATCTACTCTCCAAAAGAGACTGTTCACAAAGGGAAACCCACCTATAATAAACTTACTGTATGGTCTCTTACACAACGTGTTGCCTCTGACAAGCAAGGCATTGTGTGAATTGTAAGGGGTTTAACTCGTGTTAACAGGCTACTCACTTTAAAGACCAGCCTCACCGGATTTAGTTCATTTGACTCTGAATTAGTAGCAGATATGTCAAACACCTGTTATGTATATGAGCTGAGCATAGTTATGTGTCATGTTAACCATTAACCAGTGTCCAGAGTTTGAACTTGGAGATACTAGTGATCTTGCTTGGTAAACCGTTGTGTTGTGACACCCAAGCAAGTTTGAATTGTTCCCTCTTGTTGCCTGTCTACACTATAATAATAATAATGTGATGCTTTCTTGATGCCTATAGGGAAAGTTTTCACTTGCTCTGCTCCACAGGGCGGTCAGAGGTCAGGGTGAACTAACACAAACAATCATTAATTTGTACGATCTGAACTCGCCTTTTAACTAATCCCCCTCTTCCGTCTTGGCAGAGCGGGCCATCGCCAGACACGAGGTACGGGAGATCGAGCAGCGGCACACGCAGGACGGGCTGCGGGAGCGCGAGGCGCCGGCGGCGGCGCTGTCGGAGAACGACGACGTGGTGATCATCTACAACCGCGTGCCCAAGACAGCCAGCACCTCCTTCACCAACATCGCCTACGACCTGTGCGGGAAGAACCGCTACCACGTCCTGCACATCAACACCACCAAGAACAACCCCGTCATGTCCATACAGGACCAGGTCAGAGCCTCTGTGTTAGTCGGATCCAGATAAATGTGGTGCTGCAGCCTTCTTCCATCATGTTTAGCAGGGATTCATTTTTGGGGGACACACAAATCCTTTTCATTTCTAATGCAGATGTCTCTATCACATCCCTGTCTAGGCTGCTCCATCACCTTGACACCTGTAGTTCATAATCAGCAGTGTTTTTCTATTCACTGAACTTTATTCATTCAACTCCAAGTAATTTTTGACAGAAGCTGCTCTGTGTTGAAAAGCGTTCATGCTAAATACGCTGCAGTCGACTGTACGGATTGACTGGCAGACTGATGAGCTGTGTGTTCTGCAGGAAGCGTTTCAACCACTGCATTAATTATCGTATCGCTTGGCTCAGGTGCGGTTTGTGAAGAATGTGACAGAATGGAGGGAAATGAAACCGGCCTTCTACCACGGACACGTCTCCTTCCTCGACTTCACCAAGTAAAGAAAACAGTCTTGTGGCATGTGCATGACGGCAGGCGTCACCGCTGTAGAAACCAGTTTACTCGCCCTGCTGTGGCTTTGAGCAGTCGACTCCACCTTGTGGTCATTTAACACTGTTCACTCCCACAGCTGAGTGTAGTGATCTGAATGTAGTTGGTCCTTTTGAACTGTAAAGCACAAGGTGCAAATTATTGAGGTTAAATCCATTATCTATGATGTTATGAAATTATCTTTAAAATGAATCTAAATAGCTTAATCATTACTGTTTAATTGAAGTCCTGATGAGTTCTCTAACTCAAGTCTTTTTTTATCTGTTCCTCAGGTTTGGGGTGAAGAGGAAGCCTATCTACATCAACGTGATCCGGGACCCCATCGAAAGGCTGGTGTCCTACTATTACTTCTTGCGTTTCGGGGACGACTACCGGCCCGGCCTGAGGCGCAGGAAACAAGGAGACAAGAAGGTCCTAATCCCAAAATCCTGCATTCTATCTCATATTTATGGCCTAGATTCTTCTGTTTAACATGCTCATTTGATAAAGCAAGTGTTTTTTTTGAACAAGATACTCAAAAATGGTCCAACTTGTCCAGTATGGGGGAAGTAATTTTTGATATGAATGTACAGAGAAGGACACTTGTCAAATATGGCTTGTGTGTACAATGTTGATAGTGAGGACAATAAAAAGCCACTGACTGGTATAGTTACACTGTGTGTCTCTGTTTCAGACATTTGATGAATGTGTTTCGGCCGGTGGCTCAGACTGCGCCCCCGAGAAACTCTGGCTACAGATTCCCTTTTTCTGTGGCCACTACTCTGAATGCTGGTATGTATTCATTTGTCCTTAATGGATTATCTGGCTGAATGTACAATAGCCAACACCAAACCCCATTCAGACAACATAGAGTTGGAAATGATCTATTATAGGTTCTCTGGTCTTCACCTGGATGCTATCCATGACCTGCGGTGGTGTTAGTGTTTTGTTGACGCCGCCATGTTGACTCCCAAACTGACTCTGAAAACAGCCTTCCATTATAACCACAGACTAAACAACAAACGACCATGAACAAGCAAATGTGTCACATGACTTCAGAAGAAAAGGAAAGATAAAAAAAAGTCCTTGGAGATTGTGACCCTACTCTCTACTACCAACATCACTGCCACCAGTAAAGTCTGCTGATAAACTCCCTCTTTCACTTCATGATATATATCTCATTCACAACAACACATCATCATATTGGTGTAGAGTTTGGTTGGAATGAAAACCTGCAGACTCTCGGCCCTCCATGGCACACGGTTGCCTATTCCTGCCTTACAAAGGCATACAATGTGCCAACGCATTTCGGTATTTCACTTCAGGGTTGATGAACGATCCAAAAGTACTTCATCTTCAAAAGAAAAAGTAGTTCCTGATTACCGGGCAGGTAAGATAACGTTACGTGAAATTTCACCCCCTCCATCCCAATGTGATTACTAACAGCGGACGGCACAACATATAACAGGATTGTAATTGTAGGCTACTCAATAAGTAAAGTGTGATATTTAATAAAATGGTGATGGTAGGCACATTCTCTCACTAACTGAACGTTTGTTTTGGGAGTCCAATATGGCGGCGTCAACAGAACAGCGACGTCACTGCAGGTCATGGATAGTAGAAGCTGAATAAGCCTCCGGTATTAGAAATAACAGGAGGAATGCTTGGTTTAGCTCATCTTCAAGTAATGTTTCCACTTTTCTTGCTGTTCAAGTGTTTAAGTGGCAAATTGAATCGAGCACACCTCAGGTAGTTAAGATAGTTCAGGAGGGGCATAGACTCTCCAACTCAAGGAGTTTTCAGTTTCATAGTACGCTACATTAAGCCTTATAGTGCTTTGCTATCACTTCTGCTACTCTCATCTTCTCAAGGTCTCTAATAGCTCTTCTAGCCTTGATACTTTCTCTCTACATGATGATCTGTATCAATCTCTCTCTCTGTCCTCCCTCATTCCTTCATTTCCATCTCTCGCCCTCCTTAATCTCTCCTTGACTGTCTCCTCAATCCTTTAACCATCTACCCTTTTTAAAGGAGTTTATTGACTTTTTGGCAAATAAGCTCTGAAGCTCACTTGATCAACTAAACCATTTGTGCAAATAGAAGATGGGCTGTGTATTTACGTGCGTAACGCTGCTTGAATGCGAAAACCTTGAAACTCCAGGTTTGGTGGTTTTCATGGTTTCACTTCAATTGACGGATTACATGGTCTTCTGTGGGTTGAAAAAAATGCTAAAATCCTCAGGCTTTTAAAAATCCTTTCAAACCCCATTGGAATATCTCAAAAATACATGGTGGTCAAGCTAAAAGCAGGGCTACTTCTCTTAGCTCTTTACATTTTGGAGGTATGAGGTTTTCACCTGACTGCGACGATATTCTAGTGCTTTCGAGATTATACTAAACTTGCTTCTGCCATCCGCTAAGCACACATAGTATGTTAAAGCATTAGAAGGCAGCATGGCAAATTAAATGAATGCTGGGCACAAAATGGTGACACTGCTACTAAAGTTGAGCAAACAGCTCTTTTGCCAAGAAAGTTTGTGTATATCTTTAAACTACTTCTATCCCGCTCCTCCTTTCCCTTCCCTTATCATTTAATTTCCTGCCCATGACAACTCCTGCCACCTCCCTTAATTTGTACTCGGCTCTCTTTGTTATTTTTTCCATTCCCTCCCTCCGTCTGTCCCTTGCTCCGCTCCTTCTGTCGTCTCAACCTTGTCTGGACTCGGTTCACAAACTTCTCTCCTCTCGCTTAATCATTCCGCTCCCTCCCTCCCTCCCTCCTCGTACCTTTCAAGTCTCCCACTCCTCTTCTGTTCCGTCGCTCTTTCTTGTCCTTCCCGCTCTGTCACGCCTTATGCCTTTCCTCCGCTCCATCCCTCCTCTCTCCGACACCCTTCCTCTCTTTCTTTTATGATGAACACGTTGAGCATTTCGCATCCAGCGACACTGTCGCTAGTAAAGAAAAACAAGACAGTAAGTCACAGTATCCACATAAAAGGAAGGTGATGTCTCTATAGGAACGTGGGCAGCCACTGGGCCCTGGAGCAGGCCAAGTACAACCTGGTGAATGAGTACATGCTGGTCGGAGTGACCGAGGAGCTGGAGGACTTTGTCATGATGCTGGAGGCCGCGCTGCCACGCTTCTTCAAAGGAGCCACTGAGCTTTACAAAACAGGTACGGTGTCTGGAGCAACCGAATGTGTTTGTTGTTGCCTCGCACATTTTGGCTTCCTAAATAACAACAGCTCACTCATCTTGAAAAACTAGAACGGGAGTGTATATGTGCTGTGTTGGCAGACTTGCAGTCTGAATTGCCCCTCTGAGAGTTGAATTTTGATATATGCGCTCATGCCTCTCATTGGTTTAGATCGCCTGAAAAGTATAGAAGAATTCAATTCTAACTATCATAAAGCGGAATCAAATGTACTTACATTTTTGTCATTTCCATATTTAAACACCACGTTACTTTATGGAACATACATCTTCAAAAACTAAACTTTGCAATGACTTTATTTTCCCTCCAGTGACCTATTACCAAGGACAAATGCTAAAAACTGTTCATAATGTGTTTTTTCACTGGTATTATTCCTCCTTTCTTAGTCCCATATAATTTATAATATATAATGATTTTGTTCTCAAATATAGTGTGGCTCAGGATAGGAGTAATCTTCTTCATGATGGTTTGCAAATGCATTAAGTTAAAAGGGTATTTGGTGATAAATTTGGAAACTAAGCCCTCACAGTTAGAACTGGCAGCTAATCAGGGTCCGATACTGGACCTGATTAGAAAGATATTGTTAATTGTTTAATGATGGAGCCATTCAAAACCAGGTCCAGTTGTGATGCGTTGACTGGAGTTTGTTAAACATCTTTGATCATATATGTACATAACGGGATGGGGGGAGGGAAATTTGAATTCCTACAATAGGGCCTCTTTAAACCTCCTCTCCCCTTGCCATAGGTAAGAAATCCCATCTGAGGAAGACCAGCGAGAAGAAGCCGCCCACCAAGGAGTCGATCGCCAAGCTGCAGCAGTCGGCCATCTGGAAGATGGAGAACGAGTTCTATGAGTTTGCCCTGGAGCAGTTCCAGTTCGTCAGGGCCCACGCTGTCAGGGAAAAGGACGGGGAGCTCTACCTGCTGGCGCAAAACTTCTTCTACGAGAAGATCTACCCCAAAAATTAAAGAGACGCACACCCAGGAAAGAGTTTGGGAGTGTTTGGTGAAGGCTTTGTACAGACTCAGTTGTGCACACTGAGGAGGAAGAAGAGAAGGAAAGAGCGATGTGAGACTTAAAAGGAATAGACTACTGTTGACTGTGCGACTGGTTTGTGTGTGTGATTGAGAGGTGGACCTGCGGAGCGATCCCATCAGATTCTGAATGTGACTGGTGAAACTTGTGTATTCGTCTCTGCGGCAGCCAGCTGGACCACGAGGTTGTGTCTCCCGCTCTTCCTCCCGGTCAGCAGGTTGTGTTCCCAGCAGCTCCCGGGCCGCGACTCCCTTTCACTTCCATGTCAAAGGTCGCGGGGCGCAGAGGGGCTTCGGCCGGCACGCGGCCGGAGACGGCCGGGCCGGCAACCGCTCGGACCGCCGCTCCTGATTGGTCACGCGACCGCTGTCCTCCGATCCAGACGAAGCATTTTCATTGGCTGTGTTCTGTTTGGTTGTGTTTTGGTTGTATTTTAACTCTTACTATCATGGTCTTTTTTTACGTGAAGACGGTGACATTTTCATGGTGAAACGCCATCCCCATGCCTCGCCACTACTACTAACTTAAAGACATTTTAAGTGTGAGAATCTGACTACTGTGCTATATTATTGGACTTGAACGAGAACTTTTGAGGTTTTTATGAAATAAAAATCCTGTGACCATAGACTATTTACCGGGGCAAGCGTGTGTGTTTTATACTGTACTCGATGTATTTGTTTTATTAATCATGTAAATGTGCATCCTTGCCCAGGGGGTTTCCTTGATAATGGAGGAAGTGTTTACACATGCTGTTATTAAACTGTGGAGGAACACAATGGCGACGACGATGCTGCTGTAAATATTTACTAATTTCAGTCCATTTTCATTTCCAGCAAGCTGGTTATACAATTAACCTATTTACATTGTTGTAAAACCCTTGGTAAAATAACAGTCTGTGCATTTATCAGTTTGCGTGTTTCTTTCAACTCTTTCATTTCTTAGTAAACTTTTTGTTTTCTGTCTTTTCTTTTCCATTGTTGAGCCACAGTGAAACATGGGTGTCCACTAATACGTTACTCTGCTGCTAAAAACTCTGCTGTTTTCTTTGCAATTGTCCACACAAAAGATATATAATGTAGTTGATGAGACTTTTGCTAATTTCACAATATATTTTTTTCAGCTCCTTTGTTTTCCTGAAGCTAGTTTAATTTAGTTCTTGATAGCCAATTAAAATTCTAGTCTGCACCCCTTGTTAAATTGCTAACTAACACGGACTCAGTCAGAAAAGTCCTCAGAATGACATGAAGTGACCCACTCAACTAATTAAGTTCTGTTTTATCCAAGATGGCGCTCTAGTATGAAAGATGGAAACAAAA
The DNA here is from genome assembly GCF_048128805.1 of Centroberyx gerrardi. NCBI lineage: Eukaryota > Metazoa > Chordata > Actinopteri > Beryciformes > Berycidae > Centroberyx > Centroberyx gerrardi. Next base: position 11,317,290 of record NC_136009.1, read on the forward strand.
AGACGAAGAGTTGCAGAGGATCTTTTTACTCACTGAGATTTGAGATTAGAGTTTTGTGACAAGTATTACGGTCAAATCTGTTGAAGGACAGTTCACTCATTTACAAATTCCTGCTGTATTTTAATATAAAGATGAACTGGTCCAGATTTTCCAAAAGGTCCAGAGGCTGTAACTGAAGGCTCAGTTTCTATGTGCCTTCTCTCCACCCAGTTCGCCCCTGTGTTGCAGATTTGTCGGCTGGAACATAAACAACATGTTTGTCACAACTTTTTCATCTTTTGATTGCCAAAAATATACATAAACTCAAGAAAACTGCAATGTATGCATGTGTTGTATTTTTTTATCAGTACAAATGTCTGTGCATCATTAGTTACAACAGGCCGGGGAGTGGTGAGGAGAGATAAAGTTGGTGCTGTGGAAATTAAAGCTGGATTATTTCAGGGCTCGCATCCTGCAGAGGGAGATAAAGAGCTGCCAGGTTTTGTCCTGCCACTGACTGTGTGTGTGTGTGTATGTGTGTGTGTGTGTGTGTGTGTTTGTCCTTTCCGTTAAGATTAAAAACATTTCTTTCAGATAGTTTTATGGAAGAACAACCATTGTCCAGTGTTTTCTTAGTATTTGCTGTAATGGTGGCTGGGGGGTAAATGTTGGTTAAATGTTATTTTCATATCTGGTTCTGGTGCCATTTAACTGTTAGTACTTATTCACATACCTTCTCATTATAAAAGTACTAGTTCTTAAGATTTTTTATATATTTCAGGGCACAAATGACCTAAACTTCATATATTTTTATGTATATATTTGACATTTTCTCTAGTCGTGGTGACTATATTCTGGCTGCTGAGTAAATGTAAGGGGAGCACTTCTATAGGAACATGTCCTCCAGATTGATTATGGGAAGTGAGAGTCCCCACCGGCGGCCAGAGAGAGTTTATAAGACCCGCTGCTGCACTGAGTGTTACTCATCCGTGCTCAGATAATCCCCAGCCAGTCGTCGGTAATTGAACTCATCCCCATTAATCTCACATCATACTCCAGTTACAGCTTCCTGGTTTTGCCCCTCTGACCCAGATAAACTCGGAGGGCTTCCCCCGGACTCTGCGGCCTCAGCTTCAGGCCGCCTTTGAAAGAACGTTAGAGAACGTTTAACATTAGTTTTAGCACCGTGTGTTAACCCCTGCCGGGCCTTTTATGAGGCTGTAAGGGGAAACATCACAGGTAGTGGCTGTATCCTCTATGCACATATAAATCACAGTTGCCTCTTTCAGTGATGAGCATATTTTAAGCAAAAGCGTCTGTTTGATGTTTAGCTGCCATTGAAACACTTTAAATCACTTTCAAATTTTGATTTTGAATGTTTTATAGGCTGCAGTGAGTCAAGGTATAAAAGCAAGTCAATGATGTAGCCTGTTATAATTCCACAGTAGATTTTTAACCCCATTTTCTTAATCTGTGGCTGGTTGTCAGGATTTAGACCAAGTTTAGCCACAAAACTTCATAAGAAACTGAAAATCATGCATTAGGGTTTCTGTAACTTTGAAAATCCGACTGAGACAGTAACTGATTCCTACCAGGTTAATAAAACTTAACAGTGTGTGCCCCGCCAGAGCAGTAAACATGTTTATTACGGGACATTACACACCCTCTGCTCATAGTGCCTTTTCATCTTAAATCAGATCATGAAAACACAGTGCTGCAGCTGGAGAAAAGGCCTGAGAAAAGCAGATAAATTAGCCTGGTTATATTGAAACAGCACCATAAAATAGTCTCCATCCATTCCTTCCTCCTACGCCTCGCACAGCGCCCATACAATACAGGGTTGTGGATATATTGATCCACATATGAAGGGCAGAACCCCCCTAGCATCCTGTCCTGTCTGAAGCACCTGCCTGCAGTCGGCTCTTGAGAGCGTCACCGTGGAAACAGAGACAGCAGACCTTCCCGGGGATTTAAACAGGACTGGGCAATTTATAATTCCACCCAACAAGACTCCTGCCATCTTTATTATCTGGGCAATGCTCAGTTTAAGTATGAGAAACCAGTGTTGTTGTCCACACCAATAAAATATTTAAGATGTTGCTCCATAAGCACAGTGGGTGCCCGGTCTCAGAGACATGATGACTGGCTCCATGTGGATTATGTAAGGCAAGCAGTAAGTCCTCTCACCCAGGTGTGACATGTCATGCATAGGCCCCAATGGAAAAGTGGGAAGCATGTGTCTATACATAGACGTCCAATGAAATATGAAGCTGCAGCTCCTCCTGATCTCTGACTTGTTAACTCAAAAGTAAACTTCTAATAGGTTTTTGACTCATATTTAATATAGTCCATATTTACAATACAGCTCTGATTGTCAGCAAGTGCAACATCTGTGTGATCCTCTTGACTCGTATGATACTCTGCTATAGTTTAAGGAATGAGGAGCAATATAAAAATGTTGATAGTCTATAATCTTGTCCCAGATCGAGTCAGTAGGTCATGGGATAGTAAATGGGGATCTGAAGGGTTTGGGTCTATGACGGGGCTGCCCACAGTGGGTCGCACTGCCATCATTTTTGTCTCTAGAAAAAAACAAAACATCTGCCCCTTGAAAGTTTTCCAAAGAGTGTTTATTCTATATTTGATCTGAAAAATCGCTTATGAAATGGCACATGTGTTTTGCTTACATGAAATCTGAGAAGCCATGGTTTACTTATAGGCTACAACAGGATTGTTTTTGGCCTGCAGCCCCTCTGATCGTTTTACATTTTGGCACAAAGTTGCGGCACCCCCTGACCCAAAATTAACTCTTTTTTTGATTTTTGTCTTTACCCCGCGATGATTTGAGATTATTAACATTAAGTAAGGCCGGCCTATGAAGTTTGGGATCACGTGTGTGTGAGCAGAGCCTGGCTGGGTTGAGTGAGTGCAGAGCAGAGCAGCAGAGCAGCATAGCTCCTCTGGGCGGACGCTTCCACTCTAACCACCGCCTCTCTCTCTCTCCAAAAGCACTGGGACAGATTTATGCTTCAGCTTTTTCTTTTTATTTATGAGGTCCAGTCCACTCTCGGGACCCTTCGGGACGGTGTAAGAGCGCACAACAAGTGTAAGGAAGACATGGGAAGCCCCGTGTTGCCGAGATGACCGATGGTTTGGTCAAATAAAACGCTCTTTTTGTCGCCAGAGAGGGAAACTTGAAACAAGGCTTGTTTTTGGAGTTCCACCTCCCCTCCTCTCTCTCCGTAGGATTTGATTCAAAGTCGAAAACCAAGATGGCCGCCGATTCCGTGCAGGTAGGAAAAGTTGACAACTGTTGCGAAAAGTGCGCAAACTAGTTTCAGAAGGTCAAATATAAGTTAGTAAACTACTTTATGTGATAGAAGTTACGTCGCTAAGAGTAGATAGTGCTGTATTTTGTGAAGGAGCTGTGCCGGATCCCAAAGGGCTGTCTGGGAATTATCCATGGATTGAGGCCTGGGAAACAATTACCTAAAATATCCTAAAATATCCCAGTTTCAACACTGTGCTCTTGTGCGGATTCAGTTGTGTGAAATAACGTAACAGCAGATTTGTTCGCTGACCATTGGTTTAAAAGGGGTTAGTGTTACATAGTTCAAGTCAAATAATGGTTATTCAACGTTGCAGGTCATCACGTTACTTTTGGGAAAGAAACAATAATCTGCTCAGCGTATTAGCAGGCTATTTTCCCATTTTAATACGGTACTCAGTTTTGTAAATGCTGTGAAAAATTGTCCATGTTTTGTAAACAGTGTACTTGAAGCAAGTGCTCTCTCTGCCTGATGTAAAGATTTTTCCAAACACAATACAGGCCGGATGAATTGAAAGAATATCACCTGTAATGTCATGGAAGTCACTAAAATGACCATCTAACAAGTAAATTACATTTTGATTATAAAAAAGTAGTTGGTAAAGACACAGCAAAGTAACCCCATCTCCATTATTCTCCATGAACAGTCATGACTCACAGAGTAATGTGGTTTCACTTGAGTGACGTCAGTTCTAAAATAAATCTTTCTGACACGAAGTAACAAAAAATATTGTCCAATTGGTACAACGCTGCCAGGACCTGAACTAATCTCGATGACAAATAGAGTCGAGCCAGTCCTTTTCGGTTTCCTCCCAAACGTCCCTCCCTGAGAGTTGTTTTCATGTCCGTGAGAAGATCGCTCTGTCTCTTATTTACATTTGTAGGGAGCGATGAGAAAGTAGTGGCTGTATCACATGATCATAGAGCTGTACCACCAGTAAGGAGAAGGACTTGAAGTTTCTTTGTGTTTCACATGAAACTGATCACTGAGTCAACAGGTAAAGATGATCTGCTGTCATGTCAGTGATGCTGTTGCTGAACTAGACTGAGTTCAACTATAAAAATGCCTTTTCATGCTCCATGTTACTTATCCCTAGCATGAAATATTTTGCTTAAATTATGAATTGATGCCATGTACAGCTTCTACAGCATGCTGAACTGGCAATATGATTCTATACATAACACTGGGTTTAAAAAATCAAATTGCCACAACATCACATATTAAGTTAAAACTGTAAACAAAGTAGCCCATGACAGAACAAGTTTAGACTAGACTACCTGTTTCCTCTTGAATATGAGGATTTAAATGGATAAAGATCTTGTTGGTGTGGCATTGAGTTGTTATATTGATTGGTCATTCAGTCGTATCTCATTATGCGTATATGTGATCACAGTACATGTTGTGTATTTCATTAGGGCTGCACAGTTAATCAAAGAAATACTGAAATGGCAATGTTGACTATTGCAATTGCTAGATGGAAAGAGGTTGCAGTGTTTTCTCAGTGGGAAAGGTGTTTCAGCCTCTCAAACAAGGTACAGTGGTGTTGTGCTGGACCTCTGACCTACAAGCCTCACATCTTATTCAAACTGAGGCCAATTCTACGTGTTAACATGTTGTTTTCTCCACCTGCGACTTTTTTTTATATTTTTAAACTGAAAAAGAAATGATTAACTTTGTCCACATGAATCACAGTTTATATGCTAATTGCTATATTAAGCGAATAAATTGCAATCTGATGTGTCAGAGTTGTGCAGCCCCATATCTCATATCACGGCTCAATATAGATTTTTACATGTCAAGTGCCAAGCCAGAGGGATTTTCCACCATATTTGTACACAGTCAACACCTTGAGTGCAGTGATACCACCTTGGAAAAAGTGTGGCATAAGCAAAACATCATTAACAAAATGGCACATCTGGCAGCGGTGCACTCACTGTTAAAAGCTGTAATTCTGTCTAGCTGAACCTTAAACTCTGCCGCCACCGCAGTGGTTGATGTGGAGCGCAGCCAGTCCTACTCAGCAAAGCAACAGGTGCTGCAGCGCTCAGTTTATCACTCCTTCTCCTTCATGACATTGCGGAGTTACTTTTCTGGACACAGAGTAAGCTTACTGTCTGTTAAGATTTTAAAAAATGATTACTAACAGTGAGCTGAATTGAGAGACATGTAGATTTTGACTTGCCTCGAGACTTGACTACGCCTCGAGTTAAGCCTCCATTTGTATGGTCTTAGTTTATTGGCCTGTGTTGCTATTTCTGGTGGAACACCAAGCATTGACCAACACCATGCAGCCAGCTGTGGGGTGAGAAGAGCGGGTGTCAGGTTGTAGGCTGAGATAGGCCTCGTGCAGAAATGGCAAGGGCTTGGCTTTTAAGCATGAGCCTGGATAGTGGCCTCAACTTTTCCATTGTCCTATTGTCTGAATAGAGCTCTTGTTGTTGGACTTGGAGCTTTCAGGCTTAAAGAGCAAGTTAACCTGCTTATACTTGAGGTTCAGACCTAATGTTTGCTTTTATTTCCCAGTTCCTTTCATGTGTTGGGCACTAAAAGGGCTCTATAACCATTTCAACATGTCTAGGTAACAGTTGTCTTACCTTTTTGTAACAATACATTTACATTGTAATCAATTAATGTCAACATGTACTGGATCGTGATCAGTTGGCCCAGTCAAGTTATTATGTGATTTTATGAACAGCCCCTATTCTATGTATCTAATAAATCAATCAGCTTTATATTGTCTTTGTTGGAGCCTAATAAAGCAACTTGCAGCAAAGAGATTGCAATAATGGTCCTTGTATTTGGTTTGTGGACATTTGACCTCAGGATACAAAGCAACTAGTGGAGCAACTCTAACTTTAGCAGCTTCCCTCCATCCATCATAACATGTAAGCATTGTAGTGTGTGAGTGCATACAGTTGCTTACAATTCCTGCTTCACTCGACTTTGAACCAATTAGTCCTGAGTTCCCGGTGTGACGTCATTCCCCTGAGCAGGCAACACATTTAAGTAGCAAGAAATGATAAGGCCCGCAGTTTACTGTACAACTTTAGCACAGAGGTAAAAGAGCAACTTAAGGAAGTGTCGCAGTCGGAGAAACTTAAAGTTAAACAAACACGCACTGGAGCACCCGGTCTCCTTCTTGTGATTTAGTCTCTTTGTTTGATCCCAAATTAAAACACAGACCTTGTAGACCTATATGCTGATTTATTTCCACCTTATCTGATCGGCCTTTTCGTGGATTTCCTTGCATTGTTGCTCAGTAAAATCGGCCCTTTTCGGTGTCCTCGTGCTGTCCTCAGCCTGCGCTGGTCAAACACAGCTACAGTGCAAACACGTTTTGTAGGGCAGTGAGCAGGGAAAGAGAGCTGCATTTTTTTTTTTCTCCCCCTCTTCCACTTCCAGGAGTTGTGACCTCCATTTTACCTATGAGTCATCAAGGAGCCTCTGGACCAGGATGTGTGCAAACTATAGTTTCCTCTGAGGGGAGCACCTATAGAGGAGAGAGCGGGGTTTCACAAGGGGTGTTCGGCCAGGCAAGGGTACGACTGTGCACTCGAGGCCTAAAGAAATCCCTTATCCAACCATGCACCTGTACTCTGAACTTGTTTTTTCCCATATAAATCTATCAGTCAGGTGCACAGTATGTTAGTTTGTGTGAAACTGAAGTAGGAGTTGGACAACACACTCTATATAAAGTCATGTTCTTTGCTTTAGATGTGTGATTGTGGCTTGGTTGATACACAGTACTCTACTGGCTTGTTTCTACAGTGACGTCCTGACAGGCTCCAGTGTATTCAGAAGGTTTTGTTTTCACCGGTAGACAAAAGCTCCCTCTATCTTCACCATCCGCTGCACCGGCTGAGACTTGGAACAAGAGTTTACCGGCAGTCTTCACTATGTTTTGAACTTCATTACTGTCATTGGTTTATAGTTTTACAGAGCTCCTCCTCCGCCTCCTCTCCGCCACCACACAAGTCGCTCCCCGGGGGGAGGCCGCTGGACGTCTGGCGTTTTGTTTTTAACTTGGGTTAATTTTAGACACCATCCTCTCCCTGGAGCGAGATTAGGTCCCATTCTGGGCTGCTGTGACCTCACAGAGTGAGATGCTAAGAGGGATTTGGCTGTCGCTGCTCAGACGGTTTATCTTCCCTGCTGATGTCAATGGTCTGTGTGAGAAAGAAAGCACAAACAAGAGAGAGCGAGAGAAACACAGACACTGACGGGCTTTGAGTGTCTGACTCCGACTTGACTGAGCCTCTGACCGTTATGGTGTAGCCTGACTGTTGTTTGCGAAGGATATCGTTGCTGCTACTAAACAAAAGACCTTCACTGGTGTTCGCGTAATGACAATTTAGCTGGTCAGTGGAACATGCGTGGACTGGCTTTTTCAACCGATCTAGAGATGGAGTTGGCTGAAAGTGATGATGTAATGGTAAGACATTTGGTTCAATGTCATTAGTAAAATCTAGAAATTTAGTCTTGTTGGATTGATCCATCTTTTTGTTGACCTGTCATTAGGCAGGCTCACAAAATGGAAGTAAATGGCATTAAGCCTAAATGTGGATATCTGAAAGTGTGTGTGAGCTTGGCTGGCTGTTTCTTCTATGTCAAAGTCACGATGGGTTGAATGCAACAAGGCACAGATCTAGTCGTAGTTGGTGATGTGCTGTTGTTTCACGCCTCATTGTGCCCTTGTTCTGTGAATGGAGTAAATTCACTAAGTCTTCAACACTCCTAAGCTTGTTACACTTCCAGAGGCTTTCAGAGGCCAACGAGTTCTAGTTTACATTTACATTTTAGGTATTCAGCCGACACTCTTATCTAGAGCAACATACAAAGTTTGCCTTGAGTGGGTGGATTGTGCAGTGGTAATATCTCCAAAACATCAAAGGTCACCACTTTGTGGGAATATGAGCAAATATGTTTATGCATAACAAACTGAGTGATTAATATTAGCAAATTGAGGACAGGCCCTATATTTTTATGTGATAATTCAGCCTATATAAGCAATGATCACGCATAGAGGCTGGGAAAAGTAATATAGCCATTACTTTCTCATTGCTCCCTACAAATGTAAATAAAAGACAGTGTGATAATGGTCTCCATGTTACACAGTCGAAAGGTCATATCACCTAACTAACAGTTCAAAATTAAACAATATTTTCAAAGCATAGTGCTTTGATTGATAAACTCTATTAACTTGTAATGCAGTAATTCTTTGCAGTCCTCACTGCCAGCTTCTGGCTCGGGCCAGAGTCACTCTGACTGTTCTGACTGGCGGGACGTCACCGCTCTGTTCAACAATGACCTTTTAAAGCCGAAGCCATTCAGGAAGTCACTTCCTAATCCCTCCTTAGTTAAGGTGACTGCTATAAGGATGCAGGTCATGGCTGGCTGACAACAGCAGTGAAAACAACACAGACAGAGGCTCAAGTTCAAAACAAACCACTATACTGTGTTGACCTCAGAATATTGATTTATACTATCCATTTAACATGGTGAAGATTTTAGCTAGTGTAACTTAGATTAGATTAGATTTTAGCAGAAATAGCACTGTATTGGCTATGAAGAAGGCTCAACTCTGGGATTCATTATTGATGAGGCCTACTAGACGATCAGGGTCAGATCACAGTATTGTAGATCATCAAATCGCCAGTGTCATAATGGGAAACCTAGTGGCCCCTTGGTTTAAAATTAACTTCTGTAGCCCTACCCAAGTGACAGTTGGCAACTCTTGTATATCTTTAAGTTGCTGCTGCATTGCCGCTGTCATGAGCTGGCCTCATGACAAAATGGAAATATATGTATTTTGTGAGACAATAACTTCAGCTGATGTTGCACAGTGTATTTTGCATGTATTTTTTGAGCTCTATGTAAAAAAGCTTGCGTGCGCCGGTTGTTTTTTGTTTCAGTCATTGACCTCTCTATGTCCTCTCCTCCTCCTCTTCATCTTTGTTATCCTCCATCCCTTTTTCCTCCTCCTCCTTATCCTCCCTCGCTGACCTTCTCCTCTAACACTGCATTCCTCATCTTCTTCGTACCTCCTCTTTTTTTCCTCCTCTTCCTCCTCCTCTCCTGCTCTTCTTCAGGGGGATGCCAGGGGCCAGCTGGTGTCGGAGCGGCTGGGTCTGGGACACAACCTGGACCTGTCCGACACCATGGTCCAGCAGAAGCTGGACGAGATCAAGGAGCAGATCCGCCGCGAGATCCGCAAGGAGCTGAAGATCAAAGAAGGGGCAGAGAACCTGCGCAAGGTAATATCACTGATTTTATTTTTCTTACAGGTCACCTATAGGAAATCTGTGCACTGTTTCTATCTCATTGGAATGAATTGCCAAACTTTCTCATGTGCAAGACTTCTGTGGAACAAATACAGTAGTAAAACTATTCTATTCTATTCTGTTTTCAGGTGACCACAGACAAGAAGAGCCTGGCTTATGTTGACAACATGTTGAAAAAGTCCAACAAGAAGGTTGAGGAGCTGCACCAGGAGCTGCAGGAGCTCAACGCCCACATTGTGGTCAAAGACCCCGAGGAGCTGCTAGGTAACTTTAAGGAAACAACAACAGCTTGGTAGCCCCAGGGAATTGAAGAACTACTAAACAAAGTAATCAAGACATGTATAAGCAAGTATGCTGATGCTATACTATGCTGTACTTCTTACACAGCATGTGAGATTGGTGTAAGCCATGTGCTTTTACATCAATTCTGAATGTTTTGTATTTCCAGATATTGAACGCGCAAACATATTGCAAGTGCAAAACATTGCTTGATAACTTATTTTTTATGTCCTATGACCTTTGTCAGAGCCATAGCAATACCTAATGAGAGCATGCACACACACACACACACACACACACACAGCATATTCAGTCTTTGGAGGTGACTCATTCTCCAGAGGCTGACATTGTTGCATTCCACATTCCACCAACAGTTACAACGGGCCCGACGATTGTTCCCCTCCGAGGCTGTTGAAAGCCCGCTCCTGTGCATTTGTCGACAACAATGGAATTTGGAGAGCGTTACCACAACAGGGGGCGCATTCAGTATGGTTTTGTTACAGTAGTTGCCTTATGGGATAGTTGTTGGCGAGTGACCGGGACCGAAGTCAGGAAGAGAAGGAATGATATTTTTCTGGCTGCTACCATCACATCCCCCTATTCAGTTGACATTAGGAAGTAGATGAGGAGGGACGTGTGTGTGGAGGGGAGGGGGTTGTTTGTCTTGGTAAATGGTTGTGTTAAGTGGGAACAAATTTAGCCTGACTCAGTGACCCCTTATCTGATGAGCGAGGGATTTTTGTTCAGTGACGCAACGCCAGCGGAATGTCGCTGGCCATCGCAAGATGATGGAGAGGGACCGACTGCAGTTCGGCTCCAAAGTCATGAGACAAGTTCTTGAAATACATTCAGCTCTAGGAAGGAGTTCCTCTACCTCTACGAACAGCCAGAATGTGCTCTTGTTCCAGGAAAGCTATAGGGGGGCTCTGGTTATTCTCTGCCTCTCAGCTGAGGCCAGAAATGGACTGACTTGTCTGGGAGTAGGAGTGCTGCTGTAGGGTCACCCATCAGGTCCCCCTGTTCCATATGATCTCATTCATAAAGAGTGTTAAACTGACCCAAGATCAGCAGTTTACTCCCTGAATACCAAGTCCAATCCATTTCCTCACAGTCATCATGTCACATTTCCAGTGAAAACTGCCTAGACCAGTGTGGGGCCAGTTTCTCCAGTCATGATGTCATTGTTTGGAGAGTATTGTTAGCATGTTTCTCATTGACTGCCGATTGGATCAGATTGGGCTAGTCAGAGGGAGGGTTCCCCTTGTCAGCTGTCCAGCAGTGACATCAGTCTGCCAGCTATTCAGTAGCTCAGTAACTTGCCCTGTGGCCCAGCGTGGGCTGGACTGTGATGAGAAGGGGGGAGAGACAGAGAGAGAGAGTGAGAGTGGGGTCCTTGAATTCTTGGCTTGCTGTGACCTCCACCAAACCCCCTCCTGTAGAGAGGGAAACCCCGGGGGCTGACAGTACATCATGCAGCACTTCTACACATGTGTATCTAAGCATACACTTGTCATCATCACATACACATTACACATGACACTGAGTTGCGTAAGAGTAGACAGAGGGATACGCAGGTATGCTAGCACAAACACAACAGCAAAAACATTATTTTACTTGTCATTCAAACCTGATGTGAACTCCTTTAATCACTTTGAGACTCCAGACTCAGAATGTGCTGAGTGTGAATATGCCACTGTTGGTACTGGCATGTGCTGACACTGATATCACAGACACAACTCATTTTTTATGAACCTGTAATCTTCATTAGTACTGCTTATATTAATCTTTGTAAGAGGTTGCCTAATTACCTTGCCTAACTTAATTTTAGTTTTCTGAACTCTCGAAGGCATTTTTGACCCAAACCCCGGTTCACAGGCAATCTACCAGTATGTGGTTTGGATGAGAATCTAAAAGCGGGGCGTAAGTGCGCACCCTGATGACATGCTCTTCCTGTCTAGCCCCGCCTCTCGGTGTGTGTCTATAAGAGGGAGGGTAGCCCCGGGGAAGCTGACATCCTCCCCTCCTGCCCATTAACAGAAACCTCAGCGGAGATGCTCTCTCTGCTTATTAGAGTCATTAGATGAATCATTTAGACTTCATTTAAGTTCAAAGAATCACGTGCTTCCCTTTTCAAAATATCCCACAGGTGTTCAAAGGAATCAGTAGACACTGTTTTGATGAATCATACACTGAATGAATCACAGACCCGCCTGCTGGTTATTGTTATCCGTCTCTGGCAGTGTCTCCTCTTCTGTTAGAATTACTGATTTTCCTCATCACTGTCATTTTAGTAAATCTATC